>NW_015165833.1:451475-527914 GCF_001447785.1 Gekko japonicus | reverse complement strand
AGTTTCATTTGGCGCTTGACTCCTCTTATAGAATGCGTGCCGGCTTGCGATCTCGGACAGCTGCGGCGAGAAGTGTGCCTTCAGTTTGTCCGTCAGCTCTTTGAAAGGCACGGTCGTGATGTCCACTGGTGCTACCAGGGACCTGGCGATATCAAAGACGCTCTTACCACAAGAGCTCAGGAGAGTGGCCCGCTTCTTCTCCTCTGTTGTGATATCGTTCGCCTCGAGGTGGAACCCGAACCTCAGCAGGTAACCAGTCCTCGGTCACTGGTTCGAAAGCTTCGAACTTCGGGCTATTGGCCATAGCTGCAATCGCTGCCACCGGCTCTAGTGGTGCCTGTTGCTGCTCTGCCACGGCGAGCTGCGGCTCGCAGTTGTCCGTCGTGGGGTTGGGACCAGCGGGGCTGCCTACCCGCACTAGTATCCCATCCTCGTCGCCAATTGTTAAGTCCGGTGCTTAACAAAATAGTCAGAGAGTGATTTCAGCAAAACTCAGGTTTATTTCAGCTCGACGATCACTTCTCTAACACGGTACAACTTCTGATAGCCCGAACAGCTTTTCCATTACAGCTGCTCGGTATTTAAACATTCCGGGCTAATGTAGCCATACCTACTATACACATATCAACCTATCAGGTTGAGCGAATAAAGGCCAATCACAAACGTTCCCGCTCCCGGTCTGTTTGAATGTGATTGGTTGCATTCAGCTTGAATCCCTGCCGAAGACGAAGTTTTACATTGCTTCCTTATGAGATGATTCACATTCATCTTAATGCATTCATGGCAGCATCTGAATACATTACAATAAACTAACCAGCTCACAGGCTGGTTTACATGTGCAACAACCCCACACCCAAAACACACCCACACACAAGTGACTGGCTATTTACAGTGGCCGAGAGTTCCATAGGCTCTCAGCCAGGAGCCTAGCCTGCCAATAAGCACCGGCTAGGATCCACTTGTCCCATTGTTACTGCGAGCGAAGCTCAGCCGCTTCGCATGACCGCATGGTGAATTGGCTACGCACACGGTCTGAGATGGATATATTACACCCCTCCCCCCTTGGTCCAAAAGTCACCCACACACAAAGTCCTGCAAATAGGAGGGTGCTTTACAGGTTCTCATTGAGCAGCGAGGTGCGGGAACCAGGGCGGAAGGTGACACTGTAGCACTCAGCTGAGAGATGGGCGGTGTTGGCAGTGTTGGTGGTTGTGGTGCTGGTAGCGCTGTTTCTCGGGGCCCGGTCGTGCTGTCTGTTGGTGCCTCATTGTGCCAGGCCAGGGTGTCCGGTAGCTGAGGTGGAGTGGGAGTTTCCGGGGTGTCTGGGTCCTCGAAGTCCTCTGGGTCGTGTGGCAGTACCCGCCGCTGCAGCTGATCGATATGACAGTGTAGTATCTGGCCATCCTCGCCGAAGACCTCGTATGACCTGGGTCCCCGAACTCTCACCACCTGGACCGGAATCCATGGCGGCCTTGTGCATAGTTCTGGGCGTAGACCGGATCCTCAGGGGAAAAACCCTCTGGCCACCTCGGTTGACTCCGTGGCCGGTTCTTCATCCGGGGCTCGATCGGGATGAAGGCGATCCAGCCTGGTCATCAGACGCCATTCCAAAAGGACCTCCGCTGGGCTGCGTCCGGTCACAGTGTGGGACATCGTTCTCTGGCCAAAGAGGAATGCGGCCAGCTTGTAGTCCCAGTCCTTGCTGTCCAAAAGGCGGAGCGCCTCCTTGGTCATCCGAACCATGTGTTCGGCTTGGCCGTTGGTCGCTGGGTGGAATGGGGCCGATCTGATGTGGCAAATTCTGTAGTAACGGGTGAAGTTTTGGAATTTGCTCGAGGTGAAAGCTGAGCCATTGTCAGTGACCAGGGTGTCGGGAATACCCTGGGCACTGAAGATGTGCCACATGGCCCAGATGGCAGCTCTGGAGGAGATGGACGGCACCGGACCGACCTCAAGCCACTTGCTGTACGCGTCCACTAGTATAAAGAAGAGTTGACCCTGGAAAGGCCCCGCAAAGTCCAAGTGGAGTCGAGACCAGGCCTTGTGTGAGGACTCCCAGGCTCTGGCGGGAGCTCAGGGAGGCTCGGGTTGGGATACTTGGCAGGGCTGACAGCGCTTCACCCGGTCCTCAATGTCCCAGTCCAGCCCTGGCCACCAGACGTAACTTCTGGCCAGGGCTTTCATCCAGAATACCCCCGGATGCATTTCGTGTAGCGCCGTGAGGACCCGTTCCCTTAACGGGGTTGGAATCACCACCCGGCCACCCCACATTAAACAGCCTTTGTTGGACGACAGCTCGTCCTTGCGGGAGGCAAATGCCATGAAGTCTGCCCCCCCTGGGGCCGTAGGCTACCCCTTTCTCACCCAGCCCAAGACGCAGCAAAAGATCGGGTCCCGGGCTGCGCAGCGGGCCACCTCACGAACATGCACCGGCCGATCGGGGAGAGCCCCCAGCAGTGCGAGCTGGAGCTGGAGCTGGGTCTGGGTCCGTGGACGGCAGCGGAAGGCAGCTCAAAGTGTCAGCATGTCCCATCGCTTTTCCCAGCCGGTGAAGAAGCGCATAGGAGTAACCTGCCAAGAAAACTGACCACCGAAGCACCAGGGGTGAAGTCATCTGTGGGGTCTGGTGGTCAGGGGCAAGGAGGCCGAGAAGCGGTTTATGGTCAGTCAGGATCATAAAAGGCCGACCATACAGATAATGGTGAAATTTCTTCACCCCGGCCACAATTGCAAGTGCCTCCTTGTCAATCTGCACATAGTTGTACTCCGCTGACGACAAGGTGCAAGAATAGTACGCTACGGGAACCTCCCGGCCATCCGGTAACTGGTGGCCCAGAACCGCCCCAACTCCGTATGGAGAGGCATCGCAGGCGAGGACCACTGGCAGCGCCTCACTGAAATGGGAAAGGACTGAATTGGAGACAAGAAGGTCCTTTACCGCCTGGAAAGCGGCGGCGTGCTCCGGGCCCCTAACTCATGGAGCGTTTTTGTCCAGCAAGCGGTGCAGAGGTTCCGCCACTGCAGCCTTCAGAGGGAGAAAGGAGTGATAAAAATTTAACAGGCCCAGGAAAGCCTACAACTCCGCCTTGGACGTTGCTGGGGGAGCCAGCGTGATGGACTTGGTCTTGTCGGCCATGGGGTGGATTCCCTGGGCGTCCACGGTGAATCCCAAAAACTCCACCTTGGGAAACCCGAGCAGGCATTTTTCCCGCTTGACCTTTAGACCAGCTGAGTCGAAGCGCTGAAGCACAGTCCGAAGCCAGTCACTGAAGGTCAATGCATCCGGGGCCGCGATGAGCACATCATCTAGAAACGGCTGCACTCCTGGGATACCTTTTAACAAATTGTCCATGAAAGATTGGAAAATGCCGGGTGCGACCGATATCCCAAACTGAAGTCTATATACCTTGAAAGCCCCCTTTTGTGTGTCGCTATCATCTGAGCTTCCGCCGTGGTGGTATCCACCGGCAGTTGCTGGTAGGCCTGGGTCAAGTCCAGCTTGCCAAAAATTCGCGCCCCCACCAGTGCGGCCAACACATGGCTGACCACCAGTACCGGATACGTGTGGTCTTGGAGGGCTTTATTCAGCGTGTACTTATAATCAGCACAGATTCGCACGTCACCGTTAGGCTTCACTGGGGTGACTATCGGAGTCTCCCACCGTGCAGAAGCTACGGGTTCTAACACCCCCTGGGCCACCAAGTGATCCAGCTCAGCCTCGATTTTAGGCCTCATACCTATGGGGGCATGCCTGGTCTTGATCCTAATGGGGCGGATGGCCAGGTCGAGTTCGAGTGAGATGGGGCCCCCGGTGTAGCGGCCCAGAGTGCCATCAAAAACCCTGGGAAACTCATTACACACAGCCACAAAATCCTCAGCCCAAAGCTGATTCACCCCCATGAGCTGCAAACCCAGGGGCCCAAACCATGAAAGTCCCAACAGACTGGAGCGCCTTCCACCCACCACCAGCAACTCCAATTGTCCATTGAAATCCTAAAATTGCACCGCAAACTTGCCCCAGCCCCTAACCGCCACAGGGTTCTTGCTAAAGTCCTGCAACTTAAACCCCTGTGGCTTCTTCCCTGGGGCTTCTTCAGAGGAGCCCCCCCCCCCATGGGCAGAGCAAGCACAGCGTTTCCTCTGAAATTATAGAGTAGGAAGAGCCAGAGTCCACTTCCATACTGCAGGGGGACCCCTCTATAAACACCGTGACATACACCTTATGGGGGCTATCGGGGGGCAAGCTGCTTACCTGATGTGGCTGGTGGTGGGCTGAGAGGGTATGCAGGTCCATGTGTAGATCCGATGTCTGGTGAGTTGAAGTCTTCTGTGGTGGTCGTCGGGAGCGGCAGACCTTGGCGATATGGCCCTGCTTGTTGCAGGAGCGGCAGACGGCATCCCGGAAACGGCAACCCCGGCATTCGTGTGCTTCCCCACAGCTGGCGCATGGAGATGATGCAGAGGAGGCTTTTACCAATGGCGCTCCCCCGGTGCGATGCTGCTGGGAAGGACAGCGGCGTACCTGGAGCACTTCATCGTTCTCTGAGTCGTCCAACTCGAGTGCTGTTTGAGTGTGATGGACCACCCGCCCGCGGCAGTCTTGGCGCGCCTTCTTGTAGGCCGCGGCCTCCCTGAGCGCCTTGTCTAGGTCCAGGTCGTCCTGGCTAACCAGTTTCCTCCGAAGTTTGGGATCCTGGAGACCCAAAAGGAACTGGTTTAGCAGGGCATCTGCCAGGTCAGGAAACGAGCACCTGGTGGCCGCCCGCCGGAGACCGGCCAAGAATCTGTAAGCTGGTTCATCTGGCCCCTTGACCCGCGCGAAGAAGTCCATGCGCTTGGCGAATTTCGTTGGCTTTGGGGCGAGATGGTCAGTCAGTGCTTTGACCAACATGGTATAGGACTCGTCCTTGGTCTGCTTAGGCGCAATTAAGTCCTTGAGCAGCAAGATGGTGTCTATGCCACAAGATCGGAGGAGGTGGGCCTTCTTCTTACCCGGGTCCACGATGTCATGGCAGTTGAAGTAGCTCTCCAGAATCTCGATCCAGGTCTCCCACTGTGCGGGGTGGGAGATGTCGAATGCGGCGATGCTTTCCTGCGAGGTTGCCATTGTTCTTTCCCAGGTTGTAGGTAGCTTGGGACGGAGGCAGCGGAGGCTAAAGAGAAGCGGGAAGTGCCGCTGCTCTCGCGGTCAGCATGCGAGGTACGGAGCGATGAATGGAGCGATGAGCGGCTACCGGAGACCAGGCTCGAAGCAGAGCGGCGGGCGGTCTCAGTGTCGGGGCTCGATTCGAGGCTCGAATCTGCGTCCAGGTCGTTGTTCATGGGAGGTAGAATCCCACCTTCGTCACCAGTGAAAAGTCCTTAGACTAACGCAGTGATTCAGCTCTAAGACTTTATTAAAGGTTCGGAACAAGACAAACTAACCAGCTCGCAGGCTGGTTTATATGTGCAACAACCCCACACCCAAAACACACCCACACACAAGTGATTGGCTATTTACAGTGGCCGAGAGTTCCATAGGCTCTCGGCTGGGAGCCTAGCCTACCAATAGGCGCCGGCTAGGATCCGCTTGTCCCATTGTTACTGCGAGCGAAGCTCAGCCGCTTCGCATGACCGCGTGGTGAATTGGCCACGCACGCGGTCTGAGATGGATACATTACAATAAATCAGGTATATGAATGAATAAATGAAAGGCACATCCATTGAATAGAGCAGGAGCTGGCAGGGCAGGAGCCAGCCTTCTTTGCTATTTGGGGGTGCTGCATTTTCAGCTGTGGCCACCCCCCAGCCCCCAATTAGCATGCAAGAGATGAGAAGCAGCAATCTCCTTGTTGCCTAAAGCAGAAGAGCCCACTTGATTAGAAGTGTTTGGACAGATGGCACGAGTTCTGGCTCGGGGACATCTTGGCCCCTCGTTCCCAGGTTCTCTGCTTCATTCGAAACAGCTAAATAAATTTCAGATCCTTTTTTCCCTCTTGTTTCTTTTCCCTGTGATTGCTGCAATCACCGCCTGGCTCTGAACTGCCTCCTGCATATGTAACTCCTGAATTTTTGCAGGCACGAAACCATCATCAATGAGAATGATTGGAGTTGATTCAGTCTCTTAGAGTAATTCAGGACAGTTTGGTGCAAATCCCCCACAGTGAGGCTAACAACTCCATCTAATTATGCTTAAGCTGCAGTTGAGCCCCAAGCCGCTGGAACATCAGTTTCCAAGGCAATGCGAAATACACAGGTGAGGAGGGTGGTTGCAAAGGGGTCCTCTGATTTTGCTTGGCCTCCTGCTCACCTCCTCGTTCTTAATCCTTTTTTTCTTGCAGTGCTCAGTTGGAGCCACATTTGTTTGGTTTTTTTAAAATGTACCAGATTGAATTGGCAATGAGACGTACATCCACACTGAGATATCGACTTGTGTCATCAACAAAAAAAAAAAGTGATAAAAATTCAGATTTACTGAGATACCACAAGATTCTGAAGAAGGCACACCAGCAAGCTGTTTTTACGTTATCCCCCTCTGCTATCCTTCAAGCAGTAAAGTGCAGAGAGAAAACTTTTGCTGTTTTTTCCCTAGTTTTGCCCCCAGTCTGAAAAAATATTGGCTCTCCCATAATCTCTTAGATGGGCCAGGGAAGGTGGAAGCCACTGCTTCTCGGAAAAGGCAGAGTAGCCGACTCTTTTAGGCTTGCTAACCTCCAGGTGGGCCTGGAGAGCTCCTGGGATTACAACTGATCTCCAGGCGACAGAGGAAATAGCGGCTGTGGAGTGTGAAATGCCTGCTGTGGAGGGTTGACACTTCTCCCCTGGCTGGTGGGGGGGCTAGGTTTGCCAGCTCCAGGTTGGGCAGTTCCTGGTAGGGCTGCCAAGCCGCGGCGGGGGATCTATGCGTCTTCACAGGATCCCTGCCGTGGGGGACAGCGATACGCGTTGCAACGTGTATCGCTGTCCCCCGCGGCAGGGATCCTGTGAAGACGCACGGATCCCCCGCCGCGGCTTGGCAGCCCTAGTTCCTCGAGATTTGGGGGTGGAGCCTGGGGAGGACAAGGATCTCAGTGAGGTACAGGGCCCTAGGCTAGAGCCCACCCTCCAAAGTGCCCATTCTCTCCAGGGGAACTGATCTCTATAGCTGGGACATTAACTGTAATACTGGCCTCCATACAGCTCCATACAGTGGATCCAATCACACATTTCCAAAGACATCAGAGCACCACCACCACCACCACTTCTTCTTCCTCTTCCCGGATGGCAGTTTCTGCTGATGAAGAAGAGTTGGTTTTATACCCCACCCTTCACTACCCGAAGGAGTCTCGGAGCGACTTACAATCTCCTTCCCTTCCTTCCCCCATAACAGACACCCTGTGAGATAGATGGGGCTGAGAGAGCTCTGAGAGAACTGCTCTTGAGAGAACAGCTCTGAGAGAACTTGTAACTGACCCAAGGTCACACCAGCATGTGGAGGAGTGGGGAAGTTCTCCGGAAGAGTCCGCTGCTCTTCACTACTACACCAACTTAACTACTACACCAAACTGATGCCCCTTCCCACCACAGCTCAGTGACTTCCTCCCCCTCCCCCAGGCTGTTCAGGAGGGTCAGCAGATCTGCAGAAAAGGCATAGTAGCCTTCTATAGCAGCAAGGAGGAGTGGAAGGAAATTGCCAGAAATCTCACTAAGCCATCATATGGACACTCTGTGAGGGGAAAGTTGGCATAGAAATGTCCGAAATAAAATGAGTAAGGGAGGCCATACAGGCAGGCCCGTAGCGCCAATAGGGGCCCGCCCCCATCCCCGCGGTTTTTATGGGCCCCCCTCTAATCCTCGGCTCCCCCTCCCGGGGAGACAAAGGGGGCTGGATGACGGGCGAAGGGGGGGACACATAGAGGCTGGGAGGGAGGGGAGGAGGGCAGCAGGCAGGCAGGGCAGGGGCTCAGCCTGTGCGGGGGCTCGGGTGGTGGCAGACGTGAGGTGGCTCTGTGGGGCTCGGTCACCGGGCCATGAGGGTGTCACACTCTGGGCCGCAGAGAGAGGGGAGGGGGGCTCCCTAGGCGCCCTGCAGACAACACAGCCGGGTCCCTCGTGGCCAGTCGCCGAGAGAGGTGGAGAGAGAGAGAGAGAGCCCCAGCGTGCTTGCAAGACCCAAGGGCTCGTCCACGGTGCCAGGGCTGTCCCTGCTGTTGGTGGCGGCACTCTCCTCCCCTGTTGGTTGCAGCTCAGGGCTGCCTTAGGAGTCCCAGCAACTAAATCGAAGTTAGGAGACCCAGCAACTAAATCGAAGCCCCCTCCCCAAAAACTCCTTAGCTATGGGGCTGCATACAGGTGAAAATATACTGTGTGGTGGGAAACCAGCATGGTGTAGTGGTCAAGAGTGGTGGATTCTAATCTGAAGTG
The DNA here is from genome assembly GCF_001447785.1 of Gekko japonicus. Classification (NCBI taxonomy): domain Eukaryota; kingdom Metazoa; phylum Chordata; class Lepidosauria; order Squamata; family Gekkonidae; genus Gekko; species Gekko japonicus. The sequence continues at coordinate 519,532 of NW_015165833.1, read as the reverse complement.
CCAGGTTTGATTCCCTGCTCCTCCTCCACATGAAACCTGCTGGGTAACTTTGGGCCAGTCACGTTCTCTCAGAACTCTCTTGGCCCCACCTGCCTCACAAGATGCCTGTTGTGGGGAGAGGAAGGAAAGGCGATTGTAAGCTGCTCTGAGACTCCTCAAGGTCTCCTCAAGTGGGGTATTAAAACATGCTCTTCTTCTTTGTTGTTGTTGTTCAGTCGCACAGTCGAGTCCGACTCTCCGCGACCCCATGGACCAGATCACGCCAGGCCTTCCGGGCTTCCGCCGTCCTCTGAAGTTTGCTCAACTTCATTTTCGTTGCATCTATAACACTGTCTAACCATCTCATCCTTTGCCATCCCCGTCTTCTTCTTCTACTGAACTCCATATTCCAGGGCCATGGTTATGAGGGGGCACGTCGTGTCTTCACCAGTGACCCTCTGCTGGCGAGGCTAACTAGAAGTACCAAACTACAGCTCTTTTCTAATTTCCTCATGGAACCATTAATCTTTTTTTCCCCTCCCTTGTTCTGCCTTCATCATAAAGTTTCTTTATAGAATGCCAGCAGGTGTGTAGTGCTGGGGTGGAGGCGCTTTGAAAGGCTTTGAAAGAGATGCCTCTGTTCTCCCCTCCCTTTTCTCTCTTGGAACAAACCAGTCCTTCTCTCAGCATCCTCGCATTTAATTTTGCCACACACTGAATGTCAGTCTCCTGTTAATTGCTTTTCTGCTTGTCTTTGTGCATTCCATTACACCATAAAGAATGCCACACATACCATTTTAATTTTAAAAGCCAACTTGTTTGTTTTATATTGAAATTCTCCAGTCTGTTTCGGCCTACAGAAACAGCTGCATTTCCACTTCAGCTCTTAAAAAAAAAAAAACCTCCTTTGTGATGATAAAAAGGGACAGCAGTGAGATAAAGACTGCAAAGTGAAGGAAATTCCCCGTTCCATGAAAAGGAAAAGAGAAATCCTCTGAACCAGCTCTGTTCTCAGCCCAGTTGGTATTTTTTTTTACCTCATGTTCAACATTGGATTTTTGTTGCACAACGTAAGAATTTTGAGCTGAGGGGATAATTTTTTTTCAGTCAGCCCCAGATCTTGAGCCAGTGAGTGCAGTCCTCTGATGAGCTGCACCTCATTCACGAGCCCCCAACACCAGTCTGTGGAGGGGCTGTCTCAAGAGTCCCCAGACTCCCCAACTAGTCCAATCCTGTGGGTACCTTTGGAATTATGACACAGGGTGCTGGGTGCAATTACAAAATGGCTGCCTCCAGAGGCAAAGCCAACTGCAAAATGGCTGCCACAAGAAGGGGAGTCAACCAAAGAATGTCAGGGAGTTTATTTGATTCATTTATATATCCTGCCTTTCTCCCCAATTGGGTGCCCAAAGCACCTAAAATAATTCTCCTCTCCTTCATTTCATCCTCACATAGGGCTGCCAAGCCGCGGCGGGGGATCCACATGTCTTCCCAGGATCCCTGCCGCGGGGGACAGCGATACGCGTTGCACCGCCGTCGCCAGGATGTGACGCTACACGTCACTCTGGCAACGGGGCTGTAGCGTCACATCCTGGCGACGGCGGTGTAACGCGTATCGCTGTCCCCCGCGGCAGGGATCCTGTGAAGATGTGCGGATCCCCCGCCATGGCTTGGCAGCCCTATCCTCACAACAATCCTGTGAGGTAGGTTCGGCTGAGAGTGTGTGACTGGCCCAAGGTTACCCAACAAACTTCCATAGCACAAGTGGGGATTTGAACCTAGGTCTCTGAGATCCTAGTCCGAAACTCTTAACCACTACATCACTATGGCTCTCGTGAGGTCATGCATAACTCCAATAGTGACTCTTCAACATTTTAGGCAGAAGCTGTGTTTGACAAGACGCCTTTTTAAATGAATATTTTCTTGCATATACACATAGTAATGTAGTGAAGACCCTCATGCTGTGGTGGCAGCTGTTGCTGAAGCCAATCAGACTTCCAACGGCCAATCAGAAGCCCCACTGGGCAAAAGCCTCACCTCACCCCACCCACTTTTTAAAAACACTTGGCCGACACCAAGAAAGGTGTTGGCAGGCACCACATTGGGGCTATTATGAAGGTACAGAAAGAAGGAGAGCAGTCCTAGAGTCTGTGTCCCAGAAGTCCAAATGTCCTGCTCACCTCTCCGGGTCTGACACAGACCCCTGAGCACAGGGAAGTCACTGAATTCTATGCCCTTTGCCACAACACAGGGCAGGTAATATGCTACAAACAGCTACTCAAACAGCACACAACTAAACAAACTGTGCACGCAGAGCATCCTGCCCACCAGACACCCTTCCCTGATAATCTCCACAGTTTCCTCTTTGGGCTGCTCCTCTGTGCAACCGAGGAGACCATAATGGGCTGGTGTTTGATACCCTCATTTGTCTTCTTCTTGACGTAAAGCCCGTGTCCCCTCTCTTCTCCTGGTGGAGTTTCAGTATTCTTTTGAAACCTGAGCTGAATGACTGCTTAGTTCAGCAATGTTCCTCCCACCCACTGCCATTTTCAAAGGTCATTTAATTATTATTACAGAGAATTTGCTGAAAGACTGGAAACTGTCCACAAGTTATAAGCAAAAGAGGTTATGAAGGTGAGGTTATGAGTGCATCTTCTTCCCCAGAGATTCTTGTTTCTGTGTTCCTCTCTGCTCTCATTCTTCCTCCATCAAAATTTAGGTTGTAAGTTCTGTGGGGCAAAGTTCTCTTCTTCTATGTATGTTACACGAGCCCTGTTCAAAAGTTACAGTGGATGCCCACAGAGCCTGTGTAATGTATCCAGTCCAGACCGCGTGGCCAGCTCGGGCTCCACGTGGTCAGACACAAACGTCGAGCTTCGCTCCAAGAGACAATGGACTATGCGGATCCTAGCCCGCTCCAATCAGGGGGATAGGTTCCCGGCCGAGAGCCTATGGGACTCTTGGCCACTGTAAATAACCTATTGGGAAGTAGGGGTGTGTTTTGGGTGGCGGTTTCTCGGGGGATAGAAGCCGGCCTGCGAGCCGGCCAAAGTCATCTTGTTCCTAATTGAAGTACGCTTTGCTGAAATCACTCTCCATCTGCGTACTTTTCACTGGCGACGAAGGTGGGATTCATCTCCCTTGGAACAAACACCATGTCCCGGACATCGCCATGAGCCGCCGCGCCGAAATCGTCACCACCGCTGGCATTGACCGTCTTCGAGAAGCGCCACTCACCACACCGATCCCGAGCTCAAGCATCGCACCGCTGACCCCGAGAGCAGCACCGCACCGCTCCGTCTCTCCGCAACGCCAAGCATCGCCCTGCTGACCCTGAGAGCAGCAGCACTCCCTGCTTTGCTCCAACCGCCGCTGTTCCCAAGCTACTCACACCACGTGGCTGCAGCTCGATGGCGTCCTCCCAGGAAAGCATCGCCGCTTTCGACATCTCCCAACCCATGCAGTGAGAGACCTGGCTCGAGATCCTGGAAAGCTACTTCGACTGCCACGACATCGTAGACCCGTCTCCTCCGGTCCTGTGGCATAGGCACTGTCTTGCTGCTAAAGGACCTCATCGTGCCAAAGCAGACCAAGGACGAGTCCTATGGGGAGCTGGTGAAAGTGCTGACCAACCACCTTTCACCAAAGCCCACCAAGTTTGCTGAGCGCATGGACTTTTTTGTGCGAGTCCTGGCCCAGCACATTGAGGTTTCTGTCGATGCTCCAACAGACAGCATGACCGGGCCCCGAGAAGCAGTGCTGCCAGCACCACGGCCGCCAACTCCGCCCATCTCCCAGCCGAGTGCTACGGTGTCACCTTCCGCCCCGGTGCCAGCACCTCGCCGCTCAACGAGGCCCCGTAAAGCACCCTCCTATTTGCAGGACTTCATGTGTGGGTGACTTTTGGACCAAGGGGGGGAGGGGTGTAATGTATCCATCCCAGACCATGTGCGTGGCCATTTCACCACGTGGTCATGCGAAGAGGCCGAGCTTTGCTCTCAGTAACAATGGGACAAGCGGATCCTAGCCGGCACCTATCGGCAGGTTCCCTATGGAACTCTCGGCCATGGTAAATAGCCAATCACTTGTGTGTGGGTGTGTTTTGGGTGCAGGTTGTTGCACATATAAACCAGCCTGTGAGCTGGTTAGTTTGTCTTGTTCTGAGCTGAAATAAAGTATGAGAGCTGAAATCACTAGTAAGTCTCAGTACTTTTCACCCTTAAAGAACACTAGCAGGTTAGTGAGACAAGATCTTCCCTTACAGTACACATGCTGAGTGGCTTCTGGTTTATGGCGACACACAGGCAGACACATCTCCTGGACGTCCCGGGGATGTAAACTGCACCCCAGCGTGTGGGAGGGGGGTCCAACGGGTCACGACCCCCCTGGAGCCTTGGTAAAAGGCTCCCAGCCAGGGGGCTTTTGAGGGGCGATCTCTTCGATGGCCGAAAGCCGGAGAATTGAGGCGCCCCTACACCCTGAAGGTCCTGCTGCTGAGTGACCGCATGGTACAAGTGCTGCTGATCGGGACAAGTGTTGGAGATCGGGCGAAATAAATGATGACGAGCAAGGCCGAATGGCCAACAACAAACTGTGAATCAGGTTGAAGCGAACATAAAGATATAAAAAGTAGCTGCCCCCCCCCCAAGAGCGACGGGAAAGCGAGTGGGGGAGGGATCCCTCCCAAACGCATAGACGAAACACGGAAGGAAAGAGGGGGGAGCAGAAAAATAAGCAACTAAAACTGTTTTAAGAGACTTACCAGAGCGCAGAAAAGCATTTGGGTGAATATCAGAGACTTTAACAACTTTTTTGAAAAGTAAACAAATCCAAAAAGATGGCGGGGAAGAAACCGGAGAAAGAGAAGCTGCTGAAATCGAAACTAGGGGCCAGTCCTCGAACGGATGAGGTCACTGAGCTCTCAAAACTCTTGGCTGACTCCCTGCGCTCCCTGCTGGACGAGATCACTGGCATTAAACAATAACTGTCAGTAATTGGGCAGAGTGTGGCAGAGCAGCAGATGCACCTGACACAATCCTTAAAAGCAACAGAGCAAATGGGAGAAAAGGTGAAGGAAATGGACGTCACTACTAAAAAGTTAAGAAAAAGGTGTAAAAGCTGGAAATGAAGCAAGCTACAGAAGAGCTACGAATGGATAAAGCAAATTTAGTCCTCAAGGGGTCCCGGAAATTGAAGGAGAGAATGTGAAGCAACGGCTGAGTGAAGCAATACCCCAATGACAGATTTAACAGTGGAATACCTTTGCAGCGAGATGGATTTGGTCTACAGGTCCTATTCATCGTCATAATCTGCCTGGGGAAATAGTGGTCAGATTCTCGAAGAAACACATGAGAAACGCTATTTTAAAAGCAAATTCGGGAACACCCTTGAAAATTGGGGGCAATAATATCAGGATTTTAAAATATATTCCATTTGATATAAGACAGAAGAGAAAGAACTATAAAGAATTAATCCTTTTCTTACAAACAAATGGCATCAGTTATAGGTGGTTAACCCCAGAAGTCGTCATTTTCAAGATTAACTATAAAAAAGAAAAGATTGACTCTGTTTTTAAAGCACGTGAATTTCTGTGGACATCTGCGGACACAGCTTGGGGAACCAGAAGAGGGCAAAGAGGAGGAAAAAGAAAGCAAATCTGATGGTGAGTTCAGACAAGGACTCCCCCTCTGAAAAGGGGGTGGCTTCCCCCCAAAGCCCTTATAAACTGAGGATTAGAAAGGATAAGAATAAATAAGGGCTGAAGGACTCTGAGTTGTGCCTGAAAAAATGTTGAAATAACTTGGGGATGCTCTGGGAATTTCTTTAAACAGTTAAAGGGATGGTTAAACGATAATTAATCTAGCATAACCGACTAAATTCATTGTATTATTAGTAGCTTTTTGAAAATACCATGGTGTTAAGCTGATGTATGATCTCCTACTCTTGGGTTTTTAGTTAGTTGTGGGTCTTTTTTCTTTATTCTCTAGATGTAGTTCCCTTTCCTATATTTTCTGTTGTAGTTTTGTAGTCTGAAAAAAAACCCCAATAAAAACCTCCCAGGGGGTTGAAAAAAAATAAAAGAAGAACCCATGCTGAGTCTGCTTCAATAGGTTTTGTTCATCTATGTGCCTACTAATTCTTTCCTTAATAATGGTTTCCACCAATTTACCCGGTATCGACGTCAGACTGACTGGCCTGTAATTTCCCGGATCTCCTCTGGAACCCTTTTTAAAGATGGGAGTGACATTAGCTACCTTCCAGTCCTCAGGAATGGAGGCAGATTTTAAGGAAAGATTACATATTTTTGTCAGGAGATCCACAAGTTCACATTTGAGTTCTTTCAGAACTCTCGGATGTATGCCATCTGGGCCGGGTGATTTATCAGTTTTTAAGTTGTCTATCAGTTTTAGGACCTCCTCTCTCGTCGTCACCTCAATCTGAGTCAGGTCTTTCAACACCCCTCCCGAAATCAGCGGTTCTGGAGTGGGCAAGCACCTCTCATCTTCCACAGTGAAGACGGAGGCAAAAATGCATTTAGCTTCTCAGCCATTTCCCTATCATCCTTCAGTACTCCTTTTACCCCTTGGTAATCCAAGGGCCCCACTGCCTCCTTGGCTGGTTTCCAACAAAGAATAACTGAGCTGGTGCCTCAAAATGCAGTAACAGGCGTGTCGAATGCATTTCTTATGAGGGCTGGATCTGACATAAATGGGACTTTGTCGGGCCAGGCCATGTGTGTCATAAAATGTAATGCCAGGTACGAGAGATATAAACTTTATGAGTAGAGTCAGTGCCAGGCACTGAGTTGCAGGGAGCAGGGGCTCCAACAGAGAAGGCCTCAGGCCTTCCTGCCCCCCTGTCCTGCCCGACCTCTCTTCAGTACCTGAGCCACTCAGCCAAAGACAGCTGCAAGCTTCTGTGCAGCACAGCCAGTCTCTGCCACCACAAAGTCCCAGAGGGCTGAGCAGGCAGATAGGCCTTGGACTGCCTGGTGGTTTGAAATCAGACACAAGTTGGCCCCATCAGTTGCTTCATTTCTCCCTTCATTGAGCATCAGTAAGAAGCAAAGATTTCTGCGGCACACCAGAGGCACCCAGTGGTTCCTTTTGCCACTGCACATTCCTGGATCTGTCTACACTCTTCATCGCAAACCACATATTAATATCTTTGCCATTAGCAAGTGTGACAAGAAGAAGAAGAGATTGGATTTATACCCCACCCTTCACAACCCAAAGGTGTCTCAGAGCGGCTTACAAACTCCTTTCCCTTCCCCTCCCCACAACAGACACCCTGTGAGGTAGGTGGGGCTGAGAGAGCTCTTGACAGAAACTGCTCTTTTTTCAAGAACAGCTCTTATCAGAACTACGGCTTGCCCAAGGTCATCCAGCCAGGTGCAAGTGGAGGCGTGGGGAATCAAACCCGGTTCTCCCAGATTAGAGTCTGCGCACTTAACCACTACACCAAGTGGTACACCGAGTGGTTAAGTGGTAGACTGGGACCGAGAGAGGAAGAGGAGGAGGAGGAGGAGCAGCAGCAGCAGCAGCAGCAGCAGCAGCAGCAGCAGAAGAAGAAGAAGAAGAAGAAGAAGAAGAAGAAGAAGAAGAAGAAGAAGAAGAAGAAGAAGAAGAAGAACCAGCCTTCAAGTCACAACCCCATCCATGGGCCATTCCTGACATGAGCAGTAATTTGCCATCACCTTCCTTATTGTAGAAACCCCTGTTTACCTTGATGGTGTCCCATTGAAGTACTGACCATGGCTGACCCTGCTTAGCTTCTAAATTCTCACAAGCATGGTCTAAACTGGGCTATTCAGCCTGCTGGGACCAACGAAACACAGGCTCATATCCCTGCTTGCTGTGAGACATGCTGAACGACCTGGACCACTCTGTCAGCATAACCTGGCTCACAGTCTTCTTGTTAGGATACAATGGAGGACCATGTATGCCGTTCTGAGGTCTTTAGAGGGTAAAAAGATACTAATAAAATAATAAGTCGGTTTTGGCATGAACAAAGGCCGGGGAGCCATTTTTCAGTGTCACTTCCTTATTACTTTCTGGGTGGCGGGTAGGAAGTGTTTTCCTTCTTTGTGAAATCAACAAGCATTTTGCTTTTTTGCTTTCCAGCTGTATCTTTTCTGGGCACAGGTGGCCTGTTTTGGAACAGCATCTTGATGGCTGGTTTAAGTGAAGGACCCACCCGCTGAACTGAATGGAAGCTGCCAAGGTCCATGTGGAGCACACTCTTCCAGGTGACTCTTGTCAGACATGATTCAGAAGCCTCAGGCCTCTCATTCACTTTCCTGTATCATGTTGGATCAGGCCAGTGGCCCATCCAGTCCAGCACTCTGTCACACAGTGGCCAGAAATACCAGGTGCCGTCAGGAGGTCCAGCAGTGGGGCCAGGACACTTGGGGTGGTTGCTGGAGGAGGAAGGACTGGATACCCCGTAGCCTGCGTGAATGAAGGTAACTGTTTCCCAGCTGCTAATAAAGATGTCTGAGAACCGCTTAAGTGGATGAGTCTAACATTGCAGACCCATAGACAGATTATCCCTGCCCAGGTTGCTGCAGCCAGCGATCCTGCTGGTAAGCTGGATGCACCAACCCCACATGACAGACACCCCGAACTATTTGGGGAGGTTGCATTGCTGGTATTGTATGAAAGTAATCCCTCGCCCCAATCTGGGTAGCCCAGGCTAGCCTGATCCCATCAGATCTTGGAAGCTAAGCAGGGATGGCCCTGGTTCGTACTTGGATGGGAGACCACCAAGGAAGTGGAGGGTTGGTACGCAGAGGCAGGTCATTGCAAACTACCTCTGCTCCTCTCTTGCCTCGAAAACCCTACACAGTAGTTGTGAGTCAGCTGTGGTGATGGCAAGAAAACAAGGAGGGAGGGGTCCTGAATAGGTGGCAAAGAAATTTTCTGAGTAAATAAATAAGGCTATTAGAGTGTCTTCTTGCCTTCATTTTATCTTTTATTTAAACAACTATTAGCATTGTTAGCAATGACTTACAAGGGCATGATAACACCATCCATTAATTCTACATAGATAATTAAAGGAGAGCAATTACATGAGTAAAGTCATCAGGCAAGGAACCTCCTTCAAGAAGAAGATGGGAATCAGTTCAGACTGTGTGTCTACGTATATGTTTTCAAAACTACTTCTAACAATGGCTAACTGTCCCACTAGATATCTTAGAATAGAAGAAGAAGAGGAGATTGGATTTATGCCCCGCCCTTCACTCAGAGTCTCAGAGCAGTTTACAATCTCCTTCCCTTCCTCTCCCCACAACAGACACCCTGTGAGGTAGGTGGGGCTGAGAGAGCTCTGAGAGAACTGCTTTTGAGAGAACAGCTCTGAGAGAATTGTGGCTTGCCCAAGGTCACCCAGCAGCTGCGTCTGGAGGAGTGGGGAATCTGGTTCTCCCAGATTAGAGTCTGCGCTCCTAACCAGTACACCAAACTTCAAATACTATACATCTATGTTTACATATCTTCCAAAAACTTATCAATACATTGATCATAACCAAGAATATCAAAAATACTGGTTGCAAGTTTCTTATACATATGGTTATCAGCCCCCAACCCATAAACCCCATATTCGAACTACATCTTCACTTCTGTCTTTCACTGGACATTCTCAGATGCTTCTCACAGTTGGGCACCAATGCCTGTCTAGCGATATGAATTAGACTCTTTCTGAAACGATAGAGGACATCCTAGGGACAGAAGATGGCATGGTACAGCCAGATCTCATCAAATCTTGGAAGCCAGGCAGTCACTCTGCCATGAAAGAGTTAACCATTTTGTTTATGTAATGGTTAGCTGGTTAGCTTAGGGTCCATAAGCTGTTGTGTAGATCTTTCCTGCCAGAGAAGGGGAGTGTTATTCCTAATAACATGAGCTATCGAGTGACTATTGGCTGAATCAATGGTGCATGCTGTTTGTCACGTATTCTTTCATTCAGGGTTATACTCCAGAGTCTACACTCAGGAAGATGATCTGGATGAGCCAGGGTGTGCCTGGCAGGAAACGTAGGACTCACTGTGTGGAAGGGATCTGGCACACAGCTATGCCAATAGTCCCTTCCACTTCTATATTCTTTCTAATTCCCCTTGAAAAAAATGTGCAGCAAGCCACGGCCAGGGCAGTGGGTCATCCCATGGCAGCAACAAAGGATTCCAAAAAACCCAGAGCTGCAGCATTCTCTTCTGCAGGGCCATTTGTGGGTTCGGTGCCTTCTTTCTGTGTCCTTAGCAGGACACATTTTAAAAATAGTTTTGTCAAAGAGGTTCTGGAACTCTGTTCTGGCACATTTCCCCAGAAAAAAAGCCCCGGTGGCACAGAACCACCAATACTTGTTCACTAAAACGTTTTGGATGCATCCATATGAGTTCAGTACATCAGATGTGTCCATTTTCACAATTACAAACTACTTTCTTACCACTACCCAGCACCTGCTGCTGTTATTAAATCATCTCTAATTATTAAAAGACCCACAGTTAAAAGGGAAAAATACTGGAGATTTTTTAGTTGGACTTACCACTTAGGTGTAGTATCTGTGTGCCTTTACTGTATGCCTATGAAGCTAACTAAGCTTTTGACCAGCTCTTGCGATTGTGAACACATACAGAGATGTCAAAAGCACACAATGAATGCATCAGATTGCGCAGGCACAAAGAGGAGATTCTGTGCTTGAAAAGTAGGTCAATTTAATCACTTGGCCATGATCGAAGGAGGGACATGCTAGAGATAGCAGTTTTGTTCATGGAGTGTCCAAATGTGGTACACAAATTTATTATTACCAAAGGCACAAGTGCAGGTGCAAAGCTGTTTGGCATGGCACACCAGAAAAATTTCAACACAAAACAGTGAGTTGAACTGATAAGAAGCACCCCTGTTGTGTGATGAAGTTCAGTTAAAGTAAGTTCATCTGGAGAGCATTTCATGTTGAAATCCTCAGTTTCCCAAGATAGAACTTGTTTCAGGAAAGGAAAGGAAACCAGACAGAAAGCAGGACTCCTATAACAGGCAGCTGTGGGAAAGAAAGCACTCTGGCAGATTTTCATGGGGTGAGATGCAATACCAGGCCTAGTCCACGAGGTGGCAGCCTCCCAGTATACTGTGAGATTTTTAATTTCCTTGATTTTCAAAATGAAAAACTATTTATTTATTTATTTATTTGACTCCTAGCCCATCCTCCCCCACAAGCAGGCTCAGGGCAGGCTATACGGTTCCCAACCTCCAGGTGGGGCCTGGGGATCTCCCAGAATTACTGCATCTCCAGACTAGAGCAATTAGTTCTCCTGGAGAAAATGGCTGCTTTGAAAGCTGGATTCTGTGGCATTATATCCTGCTGAGGTTCCTCTCCAGGCTCCACCCCCCAATCCCCAGGAATTTCCCAACCCAGAGTTGGCAACCTTAGCAGGTTACAACAGTACAATAAATAACATAATCCAAATTTAAAATAGCATAACTATTTCTTTGCAAACATCAAGGACCTGTTCCCATGGGTTTTATCTTAAAGCAGAGTCATTGCCATTTAAAAAAAGAAAATCTGCACCTGTAAGTACAGCCTGACCCTCAGAAAAGGTACACAGAGGGTATTTTCCCCACATCTCCATGCCCCAGGAAAAGTATCACCTGCTTTAGTTCTTGTGCCATGATGTTGTTATTCAAGAGGCGATAAGAATCTTAGTTGCATACAGACATGTGCAAAAGGAAGCAAACCCTTTCATGTTAGCAGGGCCTCCTCCTGGTCTCAGCTTCACTGCAGAATTTAGATCCCCCAGAAGTTCACTTGGATCCACCATGAGTCGAGATGGGGGGATGCGTGTGTGCAGGTACCTTCTGTTTCTCTCCCAACAGCTGCAGCTCTTAAATCCCACCTTATTCCCCCCAACGATAGTTCTACTACACTGTCCCAAAGGCTGATGGAGCAGCAAGTGTGCGTGGTGGTGGTGGTGAGGGAATCCTCTTCTCTCCCCTTTTCCTGCAACTTTTTTGAACATGCAAGGGAAACCAGTAAGGAATGGAGCAGATGACAAAGATATGAGAAATCTCAGGGACACTAGAACTCAGCCCTTAGCCCTAGAAGAAGAAAATGAGCTGGGGAGTAGCACCTTTGAGCCTGGGCAAAGTGCAAGGCCCCAGAACCTGTTTGCTATGTCAGGGACTTAGCCCACAAAATGCTAAGGGGCTTTTCCCTCAAGTCAGCTGGCCACCCTGGCAAGGGCAGGTGGTGGTGGAAAGTGCCACCCAGGTGCAGCCAGTTTAAGGCAACTCTGCAGACTTTTTCAAGACAAGAGATGTTCAGAGGTGGCTTGCCATTGCCTTCCTTTGCATAGCAACCATGGAATCCCTTGGCGGTCTCCCGTCCAAGTACTAAAAAGCTCCTTAGCTTTTGAGATCAAGCTAGCCTGCTTCTTTATTACATGACTGATTCCTTCTGAAGAACTCTGTACCACAGATATACTGAATGATGCTGAACTAATCCCTTATTACTGTGTCACAATGTCTTATAATGACATAAACATGACAGAGTGCATATACACGTTTGTCTTCTACGTATCTGGCTTGCCTTACAGCTTGTGGGACCTGAAGCCATCTGCTTGCACAGTCTGAGCTCCCACATACTTCCTGCAGCATTTGGAGTGTGGACTGGGGTGGCCTTGCCCTTCTCTTCCAGACCCCACCCAGGGTAGGATTTAGGAGACCTGGTTTCAAATCCTCCCTGTGCCATGAAGCTCACTGGCAGTGCAATCCCAAAGAGAGTTACACCTTCTAATTCCAGTGAAGTCAGCAGGTTTATATTTAGGATTGTGCTTTAAATGACCTTGGGCCAGTAACTTTTTCTCAGTCTAACCTACCCCACAGGGTTGTTGTCAGGATTAAAAAAGAGGGTGGAAAAACAACATACACTTCCAAGAGTGGCTTACTGGAAAGGCAGGATAGAAACTGACAGAACAAATAATAATCCATTTATGCACAGGAGTGTATCTCCTAGGGGAGGGCCTGGGGCTCAGTGGCAGAGCACCAGCTTGGCCTGCAGAAGGTCCCAGGCTCAGCCCCTGGCATCTCCAGTTAAAAGGACCACACAGTAGGTGACGTGGAAGACCCCTGTCTGCCTGAGACCCTGGAGAGCCGCCATCAATCTGAGTAGACCATACTGACCCTGGTGGACCAAGGATCTGATTCAGTGTAAGGCAGCTTCATGTGTGTTCATCTGTGAATTGTTAGAGGGGTTTTTTTTGGGGGGATGAGCACTCTGTCAAGAGGTTTGCAAAACTGGAGGGTGCACGCAGCCAGCCCAATTGAATCTGATGATTTTGCCCCATTTGTAATGATAATTGGTGAAGGGGAGGAATGATGTTTGAATTCTCTGTCCCAGGAAGCAAGACGTAGTAGGCCAATCTGATTAGTCAGGATGGGAAAGTGTTGGGTGACCCTCAAGAATACTAGCTTTGCTAAAGAAGGGGCTCTTGGTTGAGGAGCAGGGGCCCCAGAGTCCCACCTTCCATCGCCACAGCTGTGCACTGCACGGTCCATGGAACTGGGCTGTTTGCACCTTGCTCAATTCTCCAGTCACCAGGCACCCCAGCTCAATGGGACACCTTCCACCCTCAACAGAACAGAGGCTGCCCTGGGACTGAGGCGCCGGCAGGTTGAAACACTATCCCGTGCTTTTTCCTGGGTCACTCAGAGCTACCCCTTCCAGGGTTGCCAGCCTCCAGGTGGGGCCTGCAGATCTCTCAGAATTATAACTCAGTTCTTGACTACAGAGATCAGTTCCCCCAGAGAAAATGGCTGCTTTGGAGGGTGGACTCTATGGCACTATGCCCTGTTGAGGTCTGTCCCTCTAAATCCAGCAATCAACAGGCTCTACCCCCAGAAATCTCCACAAATTTCATAACTCTGAGCTAGAAGAGGAGTTATTTTTTATACCCTGCTTTTCTCTACCCTGAGGAGGCTTACAATCACATTTCCTTCTCCTCCCTACAACATGCTGAGAGAGCTCTAAGGGAACTTGTGACTGACCCAAGGTTACCCAGCAGGCTTCAAACTCAGTTCTCCAGATTAGAGTCCTCTGGTCTTAAACACTATTCATTATTATTATTATCATCATCATCCCCTGGAGGACACGGGGCAGTGTACATCATAAATTAATCATGAACAATTAAAAACAATAAATAGAAAATAATACATGGTTAAGACAGATAAAACAGTATAATTCTTCCAGATAATAGATGGTGTGCCAGCAATGCTAGCAACTCTAGCTGGTGTTCCTTTGCATTCACTTCCCATTTTCTTGCACAGAGCTTGCAAACGCCCCACCCCCCAGGCTTGGATTTGTGACTTTGTGCTTTGAGATCAGTCCTTTTAAGCTTGCAATGCCAGTGGCACCGGGTTCTTCCTTGGCACTCTGTGATGCACTGGTACGGCTGGGCACTCTGTACATTGTACTGGTTCTGCTGGGCTTGCAAAAATGCCCCCTTGCTTGCTTGAGCTGGCATTGCCACATTGGCACTGGGATCTGGTGGGCACCAGTACATTACACGGGCTCTAGTGGGCTTCCACACTATCACTACCACTTGGATTGTAATTCTGTGCTTGACATCAGTCTTGTTGAGCTGGCATTGCCACATTGGTACTAGGTTCTGCTGGGCATTCTTTGATTGCACTGATACTGCTAGACTTACACACACACACACGGATTGTTATTCTGTGCTTGACATCAGTCCTGTTGAGCTGGCATTGCCACATTGGCACTAGGTTCTGCTGGGCACTCTTTGATTGCACTGGTACTGCTGGGCACTGTATGTTGCACTGGTTCTGGTGGATTTGTAAAAATACCCCCATTCAGTTTCTACTGCAGAGATTCTCTGGCTTGACCTTAGTCCTATTGGGTGTGCACTGCCACAGTGGCACTGGTTCTTCTGGGCACATTGCACTGGTTTTACGGGGCTTGCAAAAATGCCCCCCCCTTTCAGTTTCTACTGCAGAGATTATCTTGGACTTTGATTCTGTTCTGCTGGGCTTCTATTGCTCTTGTGGGGGTTTTTTTGCTGTCCCCCCCCTCCATTGGAAACGATGGAGGATGGGACATCTTTGGGGTGGGGCATAACTCGGACTGTTGATCCAATCCTCACCAGACTTGGAGGGCAGGTAGAGGAGAGTAATCAAACATCCTCTGTGAATTTGGTGACTGTAGCATCCTACTGCGTCATGAACCTCACAAGCCGAACCAGTTTGTTTGGGGGATAAAAGTTCATGATGGTTCATGGCTCACAAACCAGGCATATCACGAACCATGAACTGAAACAAACTGCATTTCCCAGGTTCCTGCCCATCCCTAGTTCTGTGTTTCAGTCTCTTCCTATGGATCTATTTATTTTACAGTTAGGGTTAGGGTTTTTAAAATGGAAATGACTGGATTTACTAATGTGAGCCATTTCGGGGGCTCCTAAAAGTGGCCCCCAATCGAGTAAATAAATAAGAGCAGGGCTTATGTGTGCATTCTGCAAAAGGGATTTCTTTCCAACAGCCTGGAGCTGATGAATGTAAACTGTCCTGTGCGGTGGGGCGAGGAGATGAAGAAAAAAGCAGGCTGCAAAGTCAGGAGGTGTTGCCTGCTACCCTGCAGGTGGGACTATCTGAAGAGGGTTGGGAGAAGAAGAGGCTATAGCCATTACTCTTTAAAAAAGGTTTTCTTACCCACAGTTCAGATCAGGAAACAGAACTGCTATAGATGTAGCAGACTGAATAGCCCAGTTTAGCCCAAGATTGTCAGAGTTTGGAAGCTAAACAGTGTTGGTGATTGCTAGTATTTGGATGGGAGACCATAAAGGAAGACTGAGGTCGTTATGCAGAGGAAGGCAATGGCAAACCACCTCTGCTAATCCCTGGCCCTGAAGCCCCGATGGTGGGGGTTTGCCATAAGTCAGTTGCAACTTGAGGGCACACTTTACCTTTGTTTACTACCTTGGATATCGATGCAGCTGATGTAGAACAAGGCATATCCTGTTCCAAAGGCCTCTGGTCTCTTTAAGAAGTACCACTGACATTCTTATCAGCTGGCCTGTAGGAGAGCCAGTGTGGTGCAGTGGTTAAGAGTGGCCGACTCTAATCTGGAGAACCAGGTTTGATTCCCCACTCCTCCATATGAAGCCTCTTGGGTGACCAGTCACCGTTCTCTCAGAACTCTCTCAGCCCCACCTACCTCACAAGGTGACTGCTGTGGAGATAGAAAAGGAAGCCACTTTGAGACTCCTTAGGTTCAGGGGTATAAACTATGGGGGGGGGGGCAGCAAGGCTTAAGACCTCCTTCCCCCAAGACCTCTCCCTTAAGACCTCCCTCCCTAAGTAGGGCTGACCCTGGCAAGTATTTGGATGGGAGACCTCCAGAGAATACCAGGGCCAGGAGGTCAGAGGCAGGCTATTGAGTAGGGTTGCCAGGTCCCATCTTCTCCCCAGTAGGGGGATTTGGGAGACATTCTGGGAGGGGGAGGGGCCATCCCCAATGTGATGATGTCGTGCAGAGTGATGTCATCGCATCGGAGACATAGCGTCATGCTGCATGCCTCCCACTTTCCCCCATCCATTTAAAGGGAACCTTTAATGGGGGAGAAGTGTGCCTGTGCACGCCTGCCCTGCAAGCCACAAATTCACAGTTTGCGAGGCAGGCGTGCATGGCACCTGCTGTTTTCAAGTGGGGATGTGGACAACTGTTGGGGGCAGGGCTTCACTCCTCTGGCCAGCTGGACGGCATCTGGGGGAGCCTCCAAAACCTGGGTATTATGTTCTGAGTTATTATGTTCTGAGTTATTTCTAAGATGTTATGGTTTGTGCTAAGGTATCCTAGCTTCCTCTGTTGTGATTGGCTGCATAATAAAGACCTTCTAGTGGTCCTAAAGCCATACAGAGTATCCTATCAGAAAGCTCTGCTTAGGTCCAATCAGACCTCACGAAAGTAGTTACATTGTATATAATTCAGTTTGGAACAGTATAAGTTTGGATGCCGCTCTTCACAGAGTCAGATTAGAGCTGAGTAATGTTCCGAATAAAAGCCTTGTATTGATAATCGTCTCCCGCCTTTCAATGGCTGAGACGTTGAATGCATTTTTTGCCTCTGTCTTCACTGTGGAAGATGAAAAGTGCTTGCCCACTCCAGAACCACTGATTTCGGGAGGGGTGTTGAAAGACCTGACTCAGATTGAGGTGATGAGAGAGGAGGTCCTAAAACTGATAGACAACTTAAAAACTGATAAATCACCAGGCCCAGATGGCATACATCTGAGAGTTCTGAAAGAACTCAAATGTGAACTTGTGGATCTCCTGACAAAAATATGTAATATTTCCTTAAAGTCTGCCTCCATTCCTGAGGATTGGAAGGTAGCTAATGTCACTCCCATCTTTAAAAAGGGTTCCAGAAGAGATCCTGGAAATTACAGGCCAGTCAGTCTGACGTCGATACCAGGTAAACTGGTGGAAACCATTATTAAGGAAAGAATTAGTAGGCACATAGATGAACAAAACCTATTGAGACAGACCCAGCATGGGTTCTGTAAGGGAAGATCTTATCTCACTACCCTGTTAGTGTTCTTTGAGGGGGTGAACAAACATGTGGACGAGGAGGATCTAATACATATTGTTTACCTTGATTTCCAGAAAGCTTTTGATAAAGTTCCTCATCAAAGGCTCCTGAGTAAGCTCAAAAATCATGGGATAAAATGACAAGTCCTTTTATGGATCAAAAACTGGCTAATTAATAGAAAACAGAGAGTGAGTATAAATGGGCAATTCTCTCAGTGGAGGGTGGTAAGCAGTGGGGTACTGCAGGGATCAGCACTTGGTCCACTGCTTTTTAACTTGTTCATTAATGATTTGGAGTTGGGAGTAAGCAGTGAAGTCGCTAAATTTGCGGATGATACAAAGTTGTTCAGGGTGGTGAAAACCAGTGAGGATTGTGAGGCACTCCAAAGGGATCTGTCAAGGATGAGTAAGTGGGCGTCAACACGGCAAATGGGGTTCAATGTGGCCAAGTGCAGGGTGATGCACTTTGGAGCAAAAAATCCTAAATATAAATACACATTGATGGGGTCTGAACTGGCAGAGACTGATCAAGAGAGAGATCTTGGAGTTGTAGTAGATAACTCCCTGAAAATGTCAAGACAGTGTGTGACTGCAATAAAGAAGGCCAATGCTATGCTGGGGATTATTAGGAAGGGTATTGTAAACAGATCAGCCAATATCATAATGCCCCTATATAAATCAATGGTGCAACTTCATTTGGAATACTGTGTGCAGTTCTGGTCACCACACCTTAAAAAGGATATTATAGCTTTGGAAAAAGTGCAGAAAAGGGCAACTCGAATGATAAAAGGGTTGGAACACTTTCCCTATGAGGAAAGGTTAAAGTGCTTAGGGCTCTTTAGCTTGGAGAAACGACGACTGAGGGGTGACATGATTGAGGTTTATAAGATTATGCATGGGATAGAGCAGGTAGAGAAAGAGGCACTTTTCTCCCTTTCTCACAATACATGAACTCGTGGGCACTCAATGAAATTGCTGAGCGGTCGGTTTAGAACGAATAAAAGGAAGTATTTTCTTCACCCAAAGAGTGATTAACACATTGAATTCACTGCCACAGGAAGTGGTGGCGGCTACAAGCATGGACGGCTTCAAAAGGGAATTAGATAAGATTATGGAGCAGAGGTCCATCAGTAGCTATTCGCCACAAGGTATAGATAGCAGCTCTGGGGCAAGTGATGCTCTGTCTTCTTGGTGCTTGGGGGGGGGTCAACAGTGGGAGGGCTTCTAATGTCCTGGCCCCACTGGTGGACCTCCTGATGGCACTGGTATTTCTGGCCACTTTGTGATACAGAGTGTTGCACTGGATGGGCCTTTGGCCTGATCCAACATTGGCATCTCTTATGTTCTTAATACTTAAAACTGGCGATGAGGATGGGATATCAGGCCTAACCAAATTGGGAAATCACTATTGCCTGCCCAAACTGAAATCACTGAGGGCACCTAGAGCTAAATCACTATGGGCATGGCATCCAAGGGCCATATCGAACTATTCGACCCCAAGGTTGGGAACTGGGAATCCTACCTTGACCGTTTTAAATGCTTCCTTATAGCAAGCGGTATTGAAGGAGACTATGTCTGCTGCACCACTTTCTTGAGTACCTGCGGCCAGGCGGTATTTGACATTGCTCGGGACTTAGTAGCTCCGTCCAAATTACTGGAGACACCTCTCAGCATCATCAAGGCATGACTCAACAACTATTTTATGCCTAAAATGTCTGCTGCTGTATACCGATGTGCTTTACACCAACAAAGCCAGAAAGATGGCAAGTCTGTCACTGAATACGTCGCCGCGCTGCGAAGGGCTGCTTGTGACTGCCAGTTCCCAAATTCAGATTAAGTCCTGATGGATCGTTTGCTCTGCGGCCTTAGAGTCAACAGCATCAGGCGAGCACTTCTGTTGAAAAAAGAACTCACGAATTGGCACTCTAAGAAGCGCTGAGAGTGGAGGCCACCAACATTTCTCTTTGTGAACTGCGATAGGGTGCTCAGAGTCACACGTCATGCCGCACCGATGCTGTTCACCACGGCGTTACCACAGACTCATCTGATTCCAGAGAGAACCAATCAGAATCATCTGATGATGGAGTCCACAGAACAGGAGCCAACCAGAAGTCGTGCCATTCTCAGAAAAGCCTGGAAGAGGAGTGTGTGCTGGTTGCAGTGGTGCGCACGCTCATAGAGACTGTCAGTTTCGCAATGCTAGCTGTCGTTCTTCTGGAAAGATGGGCCACATCGCTAAAGTCCGTCACTCATCGCACAGTCATCCTGCACCTGAAGTCTTTCGGCGTCCGGAAAGATCTTTGAGTAAGTCTCATCACTCATCTTGTTTTACGTCCTCTTGTTCGTTCAGTTGGCTGAAATATAGTAATGAAGCAAGAGTGTCAGAGGACTACACCAATCGCCTATACATCCACCAAGGTCTTTACATATGTCCCAAGGTCAAGGTTACTGTCTTCCTTAAAGGTTGCGCTTGTCAGATGGAGGTTGATTCAGGTTCCGCGCTGTCAGTTATCTTGTGGAACACATTTCAACAAGTCTATCCCAGGTTCTCTGCACGCCGTCTCCAGAAGTGCAGTCTGCAACTTTTTGATTTCCAAAGGAACCGAGTTCCTGTCATTGGTATCGCCTCCGTCCAAGTCAAGTACAAGAAATTCAACGGTCGTCTTAATTTACTTGTTGTTGAAGGTCGTCGCACAAGTCTTATTGATCTGGTTTGCCGCCCTCGGTACTGAAATTATCAGCGTCAACAACGTCAGTCAGTCGGGAGCTGCCAATTTTGTAGAAGAGTTCCCTGATGTCTTCAGTTCAGAACTCGGCTATTATAAAGAGCCTCTGGTTTCTTTTTATTTGAATCCTGCAGTTCAACCCATACACCTCAAACCACGACGAGCACCCTTCACCCTCAAGCCTTGCATCGATGAGCAAATCGACAAACTGCTAGCTGAGGGCATACTGGAACCAGTTCCCAATGCCAAATGGGAAACCCCGATCATCACTCCAATAAAGCCAGATGGCTCGGTTCGCTTGTGTGCGGATTACAAGTGCACCCTTAACAAGGCCCTGCAGGAGCATGCGTACCCGGTTCCTGTGATGAGCCATCTTCTAGCATCCATCTCTGGGGGCCAGGTGTTTGCCAAAATGGATTTGGCACAGGCATACCAACAACTGCCTGTCGACACAGCCACAGTCGAGGCTCAGACCATTGTGATGCATCGAGGCGCCTTCAAGGTAAACTGATTGCAGTTCGGGATAAGTGTCGCCCCTGGGATTTTCTAAGAACTGATGGAGCACCTTCTTAAGGATTTGACAGATGTCATCCCCTATTTTAATGATGTACTGATAGCAGGAACCTCAGATTGGATTTATACTCCGCCCTTCACTACCCAAAGATGTCTCAGAGTGGCTTACAACAGACACCCTGTGAGGTAGGTGGGGCTGAGAGAGCTCTTGACAGAAACTGCTCTTTTTCAAGAACAGCTCTTATCAGAACTATGGCTTGCCCAATGTCATCCAGCCAGGTGCAAGTAGAGGAGTGGGGAATCAAACCCGGTTCTCCCAGATTAGAGTCCGTGTACTTAACCGCTACACCAAACTGACTCTCAACTATGTGCGGAGGGGATGGCCACCCGGGAAGCTCGAGGGTGAGTTCCAGCCATTCCAGTTGTGCTCAGCAGAATTGTTGGTGAGCAAGGGATGCCTCCTTTAGAGGAGCAGAGTCATGGTCCCTCCCCAACTGAGACGGCGTGTTTTGGATGCTCTACATGTGGGGCACCCTGGCATCGTAAAAATGAAGGAGATAGAGAGGAGCTATGTCTGGTGGCCAGAACTCGACCAAAAAATCGAGCGCTGGGTCCGAATGTGCCAGCCCTGTCAGGAGTCGAAGCCAGAAGCTCCCTTGGTCGATCCATGGGAAAAGCCATGGGGTCCATGGTCCCGTATCCACATTGACTTTGCTGGCCCATTTCAGGGCAGAACACTCCTGTTGATGGTGGATGCATACTCCAAATGACTGGAGGTGTTTCCTGTCACTTCCATGACTACAGCAGTGTCACCCGCTGCCTGGACCGCCTGATTGCCACTTTTGGCCTACTGGACCTCCTCGTCTCGGACAACAGAGCTCAATTCACCTCCCCCGAGTTCCAGAGGTTCGTGGACAAGAGGGGCATCAGACACGTCACCTCAGTTCCTTTTCATCTGGAGACGAACGGCCAGACGGAGCGCATGGTTAGAACCATGAAGGACTCACTCCGAAGGCTCAGCGGAGGGAACTTCCTGACCAAACTCACTGACTTTTTGCTCCACCAACACTCTACACCCCACTCAGCTACAGGAAAGAGCCCAGCAGAGCTCCTAATGGGCTGCCAGCTGTCTACCAGGTTGAGCCGCGTTCACCCGGACCTTGCACCAGACACTAGTTGCGACCCCATTGCCTCCGGGAGCACGAAGACCTTCGCTCTAGATGACATGGTCTACGCCCGGAACTATGGGGAAGGTCCACACTGGGTCCCAGCGGTCGTTCTCCATTCTATGGGGCCCATCTCGTACGAAGTGCGGGACAATGCAGGGCAAGTCTGCCACCGCCACCTGGCCCAACTCAGACGTCACTGGCCAGCTAGGGGTGAGATATGGCAACACACCCCAGTTCCTGTTCCCTGTCCGGGAGTTCTCCCATCGGAGAGCACTGTCGGTGCCTGGGAGATGCATCCTTCCAAGGACCTGCCGCTGTCATCTCCAGCCTGAGAGGCTGATGGTCAACCTAGGGAACCATTTCCCATCAGAACAGCCATGCGCATTCAGCTGCCCTCACCTGCTGTGCCTGCTCTTCGCGGGGAACTGTCTCCTGCTCGGAGTGCTGTGGTGTCCAGTCCACCGGTTGAGTTGGCACCTTGCCAAACTAACTCGGAACCCGTTCAGGACTTTGCTGGAGCTGATGGGCCCCCGGACATCATGGACTCTGGCCGTTTCCAGGGCACCCAACATGACGGACATTCTCCGGAATGTACGCTGCTACCGTGACAGTCTGCCCGAATGAGACGTGCTCCTACCTACCTTGGGGACTATCTTATTTAAACCAAGGGGGGAGGAGTGTTATGTTCTGAGTTATTTCTAAGCTGTTAGTTATGGTTTGTGGTAAGGTATCCTAGCTTCCTCTATTGTGATTGGCTGTGTAATAAAGACCTTCTAGTGGTCTTAAAGCCATACAGACTATCCTATCAGAAAGCTCCTATCAGAAAGCTCCAACCAGACCTCACTAAAGTAGTTACATTGTATATAGTTCAGTTTGGAACAGTATAAGTTTGGATGCCACTCTTCCCAGAGTCAGATTAGAGCTGAGTAATGTACCTAATAAAAGCCTTGTATGATAATCGTCTCCCACCTTTCAATACTTAAAACCAGGGATCCCTTGCCCCTACCTGGGGACTGGCATCTCTACTATCAAGCCACTTCTCTGAATGTCCTCCGTGCCCCAGTAGGAGTCGCCAGAGGTCATCATGACTTCCAGGCACGGACACACACACACATGCAAAAGTATCCCCCCAAAAAAGAGATGAACAGAGAGTGAGGCAGCTGTAGACTCAGACCCAGCTCCAGCAGATCCCGACAGGGAATATTTCTGTCTTTAGCCATGTTTCCTGGGGGGGCAGGGGGAGAAGAGGCGTGTGATTTAAATGCTAGAAGTTGAGATGGTTTTGGTATCCTCCTGAGACTTGCAGTTTTAGAGAAAAGGAAATGGAAGATATGGTAACAGCCTTTTCTTTCTTCGTTCTTCTTTTGCCTCTGTGCATCTTTACAGGGGGGATTAAGCGGGTTCCACCAAATATGGAAAGTGAGGTGATTTTGCTGTCCTGGAACCTACTTCAACCAAACAAATGCTCCCATAATTTCAGATCAGGGTATCTGGGAACCCAGGATTTACTGTAGATTTACAGTGGATTCTGAGATGCATTTGGATATTCATATTGAGTAGCCAGTATGTGAGTAGTGTCGTTGTTAGAGTGTTAGTGTAAGACTGGGGAGGCTGAAGTTCAAATCCCCACTTAGCCATGAAGCACACTATGTGACCTTGAGCCAGTTACACATTCAGCCTAAGTTATGAGGAAAAGAGAAAGGGGCAGGAAGTATTTCCTTTCATACACAAATGAAATATTTATTCAAATTGTCTCAGTGATGGAGTTTTGTGATATCCTTCCTCACACAGAGTCTTCTTTCTTTGACTGAGATTCAGACTATTACAAGTAAAAAAAATTTTTTTTAACACATATCTAATTGATGGCATATGTTTTTGGCATAAATTGTTTCATGTTTAAATAATTTCATATCAGTTAATGAGTGGGCCTGGACCAGGTTCAGTACTGTGCCCCCCATCCAGGAAATTGAGAAGTCTACGCCCCTGCTTAAGGTAGAGAAAAGTGTGGTATAAAAACCAATTTTTATTTCTCTTCAGGAAGGAAGACCTTGAGAGATTACAATGGGACGTCAGCAGTTTCCACCTCATTACCAGTCTGAGCCTGTATCAGGCCACAGCTGTTTACTTTCACTATATGATGGACACAAAGGCACCACCTTAAACTGCAAACCCACTGACTCTTCGATTGTGTACACACTTGCAGCCACCATCCAGTGCACACATAAGAACATGCACCAAAAGATTTACATCTTGTAAATGGGTATATGCCCTCTGAACCAGATGGCCCAGGCTAGCCTTGTCTCATCAGATCTCAGAAGCTGAGCTGGGTCAGCCCTGGTTAGTACTTGGATGGGAGACCACCAAGGAAGTCCAGGGTCACTACGCAGAAGCAGGCAATGGCAAACCACCTCTGAATGACTCTTGCCTTGAAAACTCTATGGGTTTGCCATAAATTGGCTGCAATTTGACAGCAAAAAAAAGGGGGGAAGTGTCTATGCCTGCCAACTGCAGCCCCTCTTCATGCTTCTGGCTCATGAAAATTTGTGCCGCAATAAAATTCGTGCCACAATAAATCTGATAACCTTCAAGGTGCCAAAGGTTCACATTACAATCAAATGTAATAAATATTAAGACTCTCTCATAGGGAAGAACCCTGACCTGGGTAGCTCAGGCAAGCCCGATCTCATTAGATCTCAGAAGCTAAGCAGGGCCGACCCTGGCAAGTAATTGGATGGGAGACCTCTGAGGAATGCCAGGACTCGGGACACAGAGGCAGATAGTATCAAGCCACCTCTCTGAAACATCCAAACCCCACTAGGAGTCACCAGAAGTCACCATGAGTTCCAGGCACACAAGCACACACAGACACAAATACCCACCAAAAAAACAAAACACCCATAGACAAGACTGCTTTAGTTTCCACAGGTAATTATGTGATGCCACAAGTCCAAATACCCTGACCTGGATGGCTCAGGCTGGCCTGGTCTTGTCAGCTCTCAGAAACTAAGCAGGGTCAGTCGTGGTTAGCACCCGAATGGGAGACAGAGGCAGACAATATCTTGCCTTGAAAACCCTACAGGGATGCCGTAATTCAGAAGTGACTCAACAACACACAACTCACACAGAAAAGTCACAACAATGCAAGGACCCAGGTAGTTGCAACCAAAACATGAACAGGCCCTGCAAAGAGATGGGGAACAACAGAGGAAGGGCTGTAATGGGGCAATATGGTTCTCACACACACACCCCACACACACACCCAGGTGAGGCCTACAGAAACCAGCAGGGGAAGCTTAGAAATGAGAACAACTGCCAGCCCCAGATCAGACCTCTTCCAAAGCACAACAGTTGCAAAGAAGAGCAGAGGAGCTAGCCAAGTGGTTGCTTTTCTCTCTGCAGGAAGGGGCCACTCCGGCTTGAGGGTTTTCCCCCCCCCAACTCAGCAAACAACCAAACAGGCAAGCAGAGCAAAGTTTCCCTGGGGCCAAATGGAAGAAAAGAGAAGCCCCGTTCTGGTTTAGCTCACTGCAAAATCCTCCATTTGCCACCATGATCCTGACTAGAAATCAGCAATCTTACACATAAGACACACAAAGCTGCCTTATACTGAATGAGAACTTCAGTCTATAAGGGCAGTATTGTCTGCTCAGACTGACAGCGGCTCTCAGGCACAGTGTCTTTCACATCACCAACTGCCCAGTCCCTTTAACTGAAACTGCCGGGAATTGAACCTGGGACCTTCTGCATGCAAAGCAGAGGCTCTGCCACTGAGTCACAGCCCCTCCCCTCTCCTTCCTTCTCAACAAAGAGCCTCGCTCCTCCAACCCCTGCTTCCCCCCACCTCCACCCCAAAGCTGAACAGCCCCAGCAAACCCTCCTCTCTAGACCAAAGGGTGCCTGGCCTGGCCTTGGGAGAGAGAAACCAGGAAGGAGATGAGGCTTTGGTGAACAGGCAGATTTTCTGCATAGGCAAATCTTCCTCATTGCAACAGCAGATTTGCATGTAGGCCAGGTGTTCTCAGAAACCCGAGCCCTGCCCCTGCCCTCACCAAGAAGCTGTTTCACAACCCTGCTGGGTGCTGGAAAGAGACAAAAGGAAGTGGGCCCATGTGAATCCAGAAGGCAGTTTGCTGCCTGCCAAGGAAGCCTGATGTTGTTTCGAGAAGAACTCACCTTGCCCTGGGGGGGAGGGGGGGAAGAGTATGTGGTATGGCATGTGTGTGTGTATAGTATGAGTATGGGGGAGGGCTGTAACTAAGAAATCCTACACAGCTCAGTCACACAAGGCAATTTATTTCAATGAGGCCACGCCAAGCTGTGGGCTGGATAGCTCTCATTCCAAACAACCACTATCAAAGGTTTTTGGCAGTAGAGCTGAGAAACCACTCAAAGGCCCAATCCACTTGGAAGGCCTCTACCCCACAGAAGGTAGTGGGAGCAGCTGGGCAGGCCTGTCTTGGCTGGCTAACATACCTTTCAGGGGATTGTGCACAGGAAAATGTCCCAGGGGGCTGTGCCCTAAATTCTTTGGCTCTCTCCAGGAACCTAAGTGGAGAGTGATGGGAGGTCCAGCAGGAGGATTTTCCCAGTGGGAACAGCTGCATGGGATTATCTGAAAGGATCAGGGGTGTTGACTGCTGGAAACAGCCACCTATGCAGGTTATTTGTATGTATAAAATGTCATCCAGTCACAACCAACCAGCCCTGACCTGGATAGCCGCCCTAGGCAAGCCTGATCTCGTCAGATATTGGAAGCTAAGCAGGGCCGACCCTGGCAACTACTTGGATGGGAGACCTCCAGAAAATACCAGGGCCGGGAAGCAGAGGCAGGCTATCAAGCTACTTCTCTAAACATCCTCCATGTCCCAGTAGAAGTTGCCAGAGGTCGCCCTGACTTCCAGGCATGGGTGCAGACACACAATACAAAAAGTCACAGCCAACCTATGGAGACCCCATAGCAGCCCCGTAGCTAAGGAATTCTTTGGGAGGGGGCCTTGGGGGGGCCGCCAGCTAATTAAATGGAAGTACAGTGCAGGTGGTAAGTTTGAGCACTTTGGGGGCAGCCCTGGAGGGAGGGGGCCCAGAAGAAACACAAGGGGGGCGGGCCCCATGGGCCCCATGTTAGCTACGGGCCTGCCCCATAGGGTTTGCAAGGCAAGTGTCCAACCAAGGGCCCAACAGAGACTATTTCCTATTGCTAACCTCTATTTCCTATTGCTAACCCCAGACTAACTTGGTAGTTTCCCATCTAAGTATTTACCAAGGCCAACCCTGCTTAGCTTCTGAGATTTGGTAAAATCAGGCTAGCCTGGGCCATCCAGGCAGGGCTGCCAACCTCCAGGTGAGGCCTGGAGATCCCTGGCTTTTACAACTGATCTCTAGACTATAGAAATCAATTCCCCTGGAGAACATTGTTGCTTTGGAGGGTGGACTCGGACACTGCACGCTGCTGAGGTCCCTCCGCTCCTCAAACTTTGCCCTCTCCAGGCTCCACTCCCCAAATCTCCAGGTATTTCCCAACCCAGAGCTGGCAACTCTACATCCAGGGCTGGGTGGCACAGAACTCTGCAAAGGTATTACTGTACCCAGAAAGCTTGACTTGATTTGTCATGGGAATCACTGCAGTCTATTTTAGAGTACAGAATTGCCTTTTTATCACACACACACACACTCCTTTGCATTCACAGCTATTCATTCCTAACTCCAAATAAAATCCAGGCAAAGGTGAAGTTTCAGGCCAGGTCTTTCTAGCCTGCCCTCTCGCTGAACGGACTGTGTGGTGCTGTACAATGTAACAGCATCTGCCCAGCAAAAATCAAAGGAGCTTGACAGGGATTCAAGTGTGTTTTTTTGTATGCCAGTGTGAACACACCACAGACTCTCTGCAGCCTGAGATTAAAAATCACAGCAAGAGGCTCAAAAAAGAAAAACCAAGATGGGGGGGGGGGAGGAAAAAAGAGATGGAAGCGGCAGTAGGGTCTGAAATTGCCTTGCACTGAAGTGGAATCAAAATGCACTGACTTGGGATTAATTTTTCAGATCCTGGACGGTGATCTCATTTTTGCAGTTTGTTTCTATAAACTCTGAAGCTTGCTCATTTGAACCAGTGATCCAGTGTGGTGTAGCACTGGGTAAGTGTGCCACTCTAGGATGTGGGAGACCCAGGTTTGAATCCCTACTCTGCCATGGAAGCTTGTCAGGTGATTTTGGGTCAGTCACACACCCTCAGCCTATCCTACCTCACAGGGTTGCTGTGAGGCTAAAATGGAAGCAAGGAGAATGGTGTCAGCTGCTTTGGATCCCCCATGGGGGAGAAAGATGCAAATGAAGAAAATAAACAAACAAACATGATGCTGGGTTAGGGAAGAGGACTCACGTGTGGATCTTTGCATTCACATGCAATTTCAATGAAACTAGGCCACTCTTACCAAAACAGCTACTCAGCACATGCCATGGCTCTGAACTGTGCACGTGCCATGGCTCATGGGGGAGTTCCTTTTGCACTGCCAGCATATTTAAATTGAGCTTTACACATACACATGCAAGTGTGGGAACGGCTTCCCTTTACATGTGGCGGCTGCACAGCTGAGGATATCCAAATTAGGTGTGTCTCTCCCGCCAGTCAACAGGGTGCTGCTTATGTGGGAAGGTCCACAGACTCCGTGCAGTCCTGAGGATGCCTTCCTGGGAGCAACATGGCACTTACTTCTGAGTAGACCTGTTTATGATTGCTCACACAACACTCAGTGGGCCTGTGCAACGGAGAGCAGAAACGAGGCCAGAGATTTTACCGAAGAGAAATGCATGACGAAGCCAAAAAAGGCACTTGTGTACTGAACACTTCTGAAATTTACAGTGCCCAAATCCTGCATCCCACGCTAAGCTGAAGCATGACTCCTGCACCCAGAAGACCAGTGGTACCAATTTATTTATTGACTTAATTTATACCCTGCCTTTCTACCCAATGGCAACCCCAAAGCAGCTGCATTATCCTCCTCGCCTCCATTTAGCCTCACAACAACCCTGTGAGGTAGGTCAGGCTGAGAGAATGTGACTGGTTTTAGGTCACCCATATTGCACTCTTAGCCCCACGCTCTTGACTATAACACCTCTGCTGGCTGGGCTTGGGTTGCAGAGCCTCTCAGGTTAGGTCATAAAAAACCTCAGATACGATTGTGATTTGATGCCAAGTCCTGATTTTTAAATGCGAGAGTTATCTATTTCTTGTTTGCCTAAGAGGGAAAATGTTTGCATAAGAGGCGGGAACAAGGAAGTGGCGGTCCCCAGAGAGCACACAGCCTTTCTAGGCGCTTGGAAAAGCTCGCAGCCTGCTACGTGGAAGAAGCGGGGTCAGTCACAGCGCTAGGCCCGAGGGAAGGGGCCGACGAGACACGGGCGAGCTTCCCTCAACAGGGCGGAGGCTCGCTGGCTCAGTCCCGCCCCGAAGACGGAGCGGGAGGCGGCGCTGCAGGGACGCCAGCCGGGCCCAGCGGGCGGGTCAGGAAGCGGCGGCTGCTTCCGCCTCTTCTAGGCCACCTGCCCGGCCCAGTATAAAGCAGCGGGCGCGGCCAGTTTACCCTGGACCCCCATGGAGGAGCGACTGCGGTAGCTAGGTATGGGCCCTGCGTCGGGGCGGCGGCCGGCTCGGCTTTTGGGGAGTTTGCGAAGGGGCGACCTCTGTCCTCCGGCCCGGACTGGCCGCCTCCTCGACGGAGGACAGACGGGCGGGTGGTAGAGGGTAGCTTGGCCCGGGGCCGAGGGCAAAAGCCGCCCCAACCTCGGGCTGGGAGGAGAACCAGGGAATCTTCTGTGGGCCGGCATCTTGTGCCGGACGGGCTGCTCGGTGACGCGCTAGCCGCGGGGTCCGGCCACTAGGTCGGGGAGGAGGAGCCTGCGGGGTTTCGGCTGGCCTCCGATGCCGAGCCTGCCCGCCCCGGGTCGGCGCTCTTTGCGCAGGTGCGCTCTCGACAGCTGGCTCAGGGGAGCGCCTCCGCTGCGGGGCGTTTCGCTCCTGCCAGAGCAGCGAGAGCTCAGCGCCCTTCTCTTTGGCTTGCAGGTGGCGGGTCTCACTGAGGAAGGGGGGAGGCCATGGATCGGTACCGCAGCAGTCCCCGCGGTCCGGGGCGTTCCTGGCTGGAGTGACCCTGCGCCCTCTCTCCACTGGAGCATCCGCGTCCACCGAAGGAGGCCCGGGAGAGCCCGCCCTTGGAAAGCGGCTACCCCAGCCCGAACGTCATGCCCTGTGCCCGGGGTAGGAACCTGGAGGAGCATGGCGCATCCGGCCTGACGGACCCGGAGTTGCCAAGCTGGTCTGAGCAAGACCACGTGGAGATACAAATGAAAGTGGACTTCTTTCGCAAGTTGGGCTACTCCTCTGAAGAGATCTTGGTCGTCCTTCAAAAGCTGGGCTTAGATGCGGACACCAACACAGTCCTGGGGGAGCTGGTGAAGCATGGGACTGCGATGGGGGACCGGGACCCCACCGACCCCCCTCAGGAAGCCCTGGAGCCACCGGTGGCCCCCCAACACAGGAGCCCTGTGCCTGCCCTGCCCTTGGAGGGGAAGGAGGGCGAGAACCTGCGGCCTGTTGTCATAGATGGAAGTAATGTAGCAATGAGGTATGACCCCCAGCTGTCTCACTTCTCCTTTGAGCACAAATCCTTCCCACTTTGTTCCCAGGCATTGGGGGGGTGGGGGCTCTTGGAAAAGCCGATAAGCTTGGTTTCTGTGGACTGCTTCTCTTTGCCAACTGTGTGACTGGCTGTCTGTGGAGAGCAATAGACCACATCCGCAACACACAGTTCTATTATCTGGCACAATTCAACCCTGCTGTGTTGCCTAATGCTTTTATGTAATGGCAAGTAATTTCCCTCCAACTGTCTTTAAAGGGGGTGTCAATATCCGAGATGGCTGATAATGTTATGACTTCTCCACAGAAGTGTGGGCTTCTGAATTGTGGTCATAAGGCTGCATGTAAGGGAGGGTTCAGACAAGTAATTTTCTTACAGTACAAGCTCTGTTTTGGCATCGCTTCCCATCAGAATCCATGTGGTCTGAAGTAGTGCAATATGTGGGAAGGAATCTGAGAGTCAACCAATATAGTATAAATGGTTGTACTGCTTAACTAGGACTGGAAAGGTGGTGGAAAGTGCTATCAAGTAGTGGCTGACGTACAGTGACTCCATATGGTTTTCAAGGCAAGAAACATTCAGAGGTGGTTTGCCATTGTCTATCTCTGTGCAGCAGCCCTGGACGTCGTTAGTCTCCCATCCAAGTCCTGACCAGGGCTGACCCTGCTTAGCTTCTGAAATCTGAGGAGATTGGGCTAGCCTGGGCCAGCACTGGGGTAACCCAGGTTCAAATCCTTCCTCTGTCAAGCAGCAAACTTGCAGTGCAATCCAGCGTGGAGTTACATCCTTCAAAGCCCATAGAGTTCAGTGAACTTGCAAGAGTGTAACTCTGTTTAAGGGGGACCTACACCAGCTTGCTTCATAGGGCTGTGGGGAGAACCGGGGAAATTCCCCCAAGGCTTCTTGGAGTAAGGGCAGAATAAATGTGTGAAGAAGGCACTGTGGGGGAAGGTGAGCAGTGCCCTGAACGGGTGGGGTTGTTCTCTTGCCTTGCAGCCTTGACTTCAGCTTGCATACTCTTCCTCTGGCTTCCCGTGGTAGGTCTCCGATTTGGGAGCCTGAAGGGAATTGCTCCAACTGGCTCGATTTCTCGTCTCCCTCTCTCTCCAAACCTGCAAAATGCACAATGCAAATCCTCTCTATCCATGAGAGCCTCAAACAAACACAACAGGATTCTGCTTCCCACTGTGCCATATGCTGCCTGGAATAAAAGCATTTTTACTTTTTGCAAGCTGCCAAAGAATGAGAGTGATTGACGTTTGGATTCCTGCACTGAGCAGGAGTTCTATAAAACCCATCCAGTGAATTTTATGCCCCTGACACACTCCTCCTCTCCCCTCCTCGCACTCCCTGACTTGGATGGCCCAGGCTGGCCCGATCCTGGTCAGCTCTAAGCTCAGCAGGGTCAGCCCTGGCTAGTACCTGGATGGGAGAGCAGCCAAGGAAGCACTGAGTTGCTACATGGAGGCAGACAATGGCAAACCACCTGGATCATCTCTTGTCTTGGCCCCTCCCCTGCACGTGCCTGGGATTAGAGGGCAGGGCTTTCAGGCTGTGGTTTCCAGATAGGCTTAAACCTTGACACCTCTCCCTTCAGGAGTTAAGCCCACACTCAGTAGAGGTCTGTGCCAATCTTTAAAATGTAATTCCCGTCACAAAGTTCTGTGACACTGAGAAGAGAAAGCTGACCCTTTCTCTCTCCCCACCCCCAAGCTGGGACATGTGTTCGATTCTGGGATAGAGACCAGCTAAATTCAAGTCCAGGAGCACCATAGAAACCAACAAGATTTTCAGGGTAGAAGCTTTCGAGAGTCAACGTTCCCTTTGCCAGACATGGGCATCTGCAATGGAAGCTTGCTGCGTGACCTTAGGCCAGTCACACATACTCAGCCTAACCTACCTCACAGGGTTGTTGTGTGGGTGAAACGGAGGAGAGGAAAATGATGTAAGCCATTTTCAGTCTCCATTGGGGAGAAATACGGAGTATAAATAAATAAATGTGGTGACCCGTCCAGGGCCAGCCCAAGGCAGACAATGACTTTGTCACCCATTTAGTCAAGCACTGCATGGGGCAGGGAAGAGTAGAGTGTGAGGCGGATGGCAGTGTTCTCGGCTGCTTTGTGTTTAGATGTTTCAAATACAGCTGTGGGGCTGACAGTATCCCCTCAATCTGGGATCTTGATTTGAGTCTCTGGGTCACTCCAGCCGTTAGCAGAGTCACTTCTGGTGTGATCACAATCTCTGTACTTGCTGGGGATCAGTTTGAGCTGGGGGGGGGGATCTGATGGGGGTGCTGAACAGCAGCTACCTTTGCCAGGAGTGTGTGAAGGAAGCCAAATGCTTCCCAAAACGAGATGCTGTTTCCCTCCTTTTTCCTGGCCCCTGGGAGGTGTTCTTTGCCCCAGTCGGGTCTGTAAGTTCTGCCCAATTCCTCCAGGATTCCCCCCTTCCTTTTGGCTCTGGCTTGAACAGAAGGACACGGGAGGCTCATCTGGGGCCAAGCTGGATGTTTGCTGAGCCAGCCTCCCTCCCTCCTCTCCTTTTGCTCTGGAGGGGAATTTTTACTGGGTAACTTCCGGCAATGAGTACAGTGAGAAAAAGAGTCCTTATGGATTCCCCTAGGATTAATCTTCTGCAACAGCATGCAAATCATGGCGGGGCGTGTCTTGGGGAAAATAATTGGTCTCCACTTCCTTCTAAGGGAATTTTTCACAGTTGTTGCCACATCGGATGGGCCTGTTCACCTCCTGTCTTGTGGCTTCACGGGGCTTGCAGAAAGCCTAGTATGCAAATCTTTCTTCTGTGTGTGTGTGTGAGAGAGAGAGAGCGTGCTTGGGGGAGAGAAACCCATACTTCTGCCTGGAGAAAATAGTTTCAGCAATGGGATACCCCAAGTGTGTGTCTCAGTAGTGGCTTCCCCTCTTTCAGGAAGTTCTGCTTTCATACAGTTTGGGGGAGGATGATGGAGCACAGGAAAGCTATTGTCTTTTAAAATCTGAGAAGAAAACTGAGCTGAGCTAAGCTGTGTTTCTGGAAAACTCATTTGGTTCTCTTGACACTAGTCAAGTGCTTGCTTGGCAATTGCAACCCTTTGGAGCCATCTGGCTTTGAGAGAGACCCCTTTCTGAGCCTCTCCTGGTCCAGCTCCTCTGTGCTTGCATCGAAGGCTTGTCCTGCAGCATATAGCTCAGCTACATTTTATTTTTCTTTACCAGTTGGTCATTTTGGGTCTAGTACTTTCCCTGTGGGCTTTGCATGTGTTGGCTCCGCTTCCTACCCCCTCTGTAAGGCTGGCTGGTATTGTTACAAACCACAATTCACAGAAGGTGTTATGTGGACTGTGTTTTGTTCTGGGTTTTTGGGGCCAGAAGAGCTGCAAACAACTTCTGGTATTGTTAGACGGACAGAGTGACGTGCCTCCGGTCTGTGAATTCACCGGTAGTTTTAACTAGCAGTTCTAGGCCTGACCTACATGCAAGTCTCAGCTTAATCCCAGCTCATTGATAGGCCTGCAAGGTGTGGGGGGGTGTTACTGGCCCTGCTCCTGGATGTAGAAATTCAGCAGGTAAAGCTTTTCTCTGACAGGGGGACACTTCACATGCCATATTGCTTCATGTTGGAGTGCTTTTAAGGCATAGAAGCAGACAGTCAGTGGAAACAAACAGCTTGTGACCTTGCCAGCGAGTTCAAAGCTGGGCTGAGCTGAGACTTGACTTCCTGTCTAGGGGCCAGCCCTTGCCCACTGCATCGCCTGCAGAGGAAGCAGCCTTGCTTTCAGGGTGGAGAAGAAGGTACCATTCTTGTGTGAGTGGAGAAGGGCACATCTCTTTCTATTCCTGCCCTAAGCCCATCCTCCTGTGGCCCAGGGAGGGGAGGGCTGTTGATGGATTCCCCTACTGCTGTCAAGGCCAAGGACACGAGACTGAGAAAGCTCTGAGTGGAGAATGAAGAAGCGCCCCACTTTCTGGGAGTGGCTTAACCCCGCATGGCTTATTCAGTGCTGGCGGATGAGCCCCTCTTTTGTGAGAATTTTACGGTGGGCTCATGGGGCCTTCACATAACTAAAATACCAGGGTTAACAAATGGGGGAGGGGCAGCTGGAGTGATCTGAGCCCTGTCCAATAAAACACTGCATTAATGGCACTAAAACCAAATCCAGTCCAAAGGCATCAAGAGAGAAAGGTGCATTTCTAGTGGATCTCTGCAGAGCTTCTCTGCAGGTTTATTTCAAAAATGAGAGGAGCCACGGTATGGACCGCAGCTGTTTGAAAAGAGTTGTGAGAAGTGTTGGGGTGAGGGTGGCAGGTGAGTCTGAGAGCCAGTTTGGTGTAGTTGTTAGGAGCGCGGACTCTAATCTGGGAGAACTGGATTTGTTTCCCCACTCTTCCACATGGAGCAGCTGGTGTGACCTTGGGTCAATCACAAGTTGTCTCAGAACTGTTCTGGAAAGAGCAGTTCTGGAAAGAGCTCTCTCACCCCCACCTACCTCACAGAGGGTCCTGTTGTGGGGAGGGGAAGGGAAAGGAATTGTAAGCTGCTCCGGTAGTGAAGGGTGGGGTATAAATCCAATCTCCTCTTCTTCTTTTCACATGCTCAGACTATCGTATGGTCCCATCATATGCTTAGGGGTGAGCTCTGTCTTGCATTACACCTCTCTGCAGGGAGTCTGATCTACCGCAGGGACACTCACTAAAATTGAGCAAGATTCTAGTCCAGTAGCACCTTAAAGACCAACAAAGGGAGCTTTGACTCTCACAAGCTTATACCCTGGGAAATCTTGCTGGTCTTTAAGGTGCGACTGGGCTTGAATCTTGCTCTTTTGCTGCAGACCAGCACGGCTGCCCACCTGAAACTCTCTGTGAGTGGACTTGGGGAAGGGAGCGGCTGTGATGTGCACTGGCAGCAGTTCCTGGTAGCACAAGGGAAGGGGAAGAGCAGGAGTTGTTTTTTACAGCCAGGGGCACCAGCTGCTTTCCTGGAGCTTCTGAGCTGAGGAAGGAAGGCCCGCCACTTCCTCCCAGCGTTCTGCAGCTGAGGCTAGCAGGTAAAAGTGGGCGGCAGCCATTCTGAAACAGAGTCATCTACAATCAGCTAGACGGCTGATGTGCTGTCAAAACACAGCAGGCTTGCAGGTTCCTGCTGGGGGAAGGAGGGCAAGGTTCATTTGGAGCTGGGATTCCCCAGGGACTGTGTTCCATAACAGGCTGTAATGCAAGAAAGGCTCCCAGCTGTGCTCAGTCAGGCCTGGGTAGCTGAACCAGTGCCACCTTTCTGGCATTAGGCAGCAGACCAGCAGGTCATGAGTGGTGGTTTCGGAGCAAGCTGCAGCCTACCACTGCAAGACACAGAGAAATTGCCTGCTTTTTAAAAGCTGTCTGTAGACTCTGGCTGGTTTGGACAATATTTTGGCTGGGGCTTCTGAATCTCTTAAACTCCCCAATGGAGTGACAGGTGAGGGGGCCCATGTTCTTTGCCCATCTGCCTTCCCAGGGGTCTGTGATACAGGCCTCTGCTAAGCCTGGCTAACCAGGGATTTGAAGCTGGGAAAGTGGGACGATTTGGCTTCCAAGGAGCCTCTGGGCTTTCCATTTGTTTCAAAGGGCAAGTTTCTAGAAGTCACAGTTGGACTGAAAAGCCCTGAAAAGGGCCTCCATTTCTACTGATCAACAGGAGGCTTTCTTAATAGAATATTTACTCTGCAAATGCAAATACTTTATTAATTCTCCTCAAAAGTAAAAAGGCACATTTTGAGCTGCTGTTCTGTCCCTCTCCTCAAAGCCTTTTGGAATGAAGATGATTCCAAAGGCAATTCCCCCCCCCCAATCAAATCGAACCTGTGTTATGACAATCCCAGAAGGTTTTCAAGGTAGGAGATGTTCAGAGGTGATTCACCATTACCTGCCGCTGCATAGCAATCCTGGACTTCCTCAGTGATCTCCCATCCAAGTACTAATCAGGGCCAACCCTGCTTAGTTTCCAGCCAGTTCAGGGCTAAATCTACAACCCAGGTATCTCTTATCAGAAGAAATGAGCAAATTTATTCTGTGAAGATGCGTTTTGGATTTTTGTGAATTATATGTGAGGAAAGATCAGCCTTCTAATTTGCCTCTCCCGTCATGAGCCATTACAGCTTGGCAAGACTCCATGGTGTGGGTGGCAGTGCCAGTTTGCTATTGGTGCACATTGTCATTATGCAGCAGCTGGCAACAGGAAATGAATTTCACCCTCTGATGAAATTGCAAGGGGAATTTGAACTTGGCTGGTACAGGATAATTACCCAAATGAGCTTCTGACCCACCTTCCTTAAAAAAAAAAATCTCTCAAAAAGCTGCTCCCTAATCCAAAGATGCTTCACTGGGCAGGGAGGGGTGTGGTGGCTGCTGTCTCTCTTGGGGGCAAGAACAGAATCCCTCTGGAGCTTCCATAAAGAAGTGGAAGGGCTTCTCTGGGGTCCTGGGGTCAGTAAGTTGGTACACCAGATGGTGAGCTTATTGATACTGATGTTGCCCATTAACTGGAAGTGCTGGGGATTAAAAAGTACCATCAAGTTGCAGTGGACGTATGGTGACCCCATAAGGTTTTGAAGGATAGAGATGGACAGAGGTGATTGGCTGTTATCTGCCAGTTTGGTGTGGTGGTTAAGTGCGCGGACTCTCATCTGGGAGAACTGGGTTTGATTCCACACTCCTCCACTTGCACCTGGCTGGATGGCCTTGGGCAAGCCGTAGTTCTGATAAGAGTTGTTCTTGAAAAAGAGCAGTTTCTGTCAAGAGCTCTCTCAGCCCCACCTACCTCACAGGGTGTCTGTTGTGGGGAGGGGAAGGGAAAGGAGTTTATAAGCCACTCTGAGACACCTTTGGGTAGTGAAGGGCGGGGTATAAGTCCAATCTCTTCTCTTCTTCTTCCCTGACGTAGCAACCCTGGACTTCCTTGGTGGTTTCCCATCCCATCCAAGTACTATCAAAGAAGTTTTTGCTTTGACAACCTCTCACTTGAAGAAGCACTGCTCAGGCAGCTGGCCTTCAGTCATGAACAGAAAGGCATCCTGAGTTTTGAAAACTTGATATTGCTAAGTTAATGGACTTGGGGGACTTCTCTAACCCCCTGGAGTGGAAGGAATAAATATCTTTGGCCTTGGACACATATCTCCCTGGCAAAATAATTTCTGTGTTGTTACCTGCCTTTAAGTCTCCAGGGGTGCCTCCACATCAGGGTGGTTTTTTTCTTGGCTGTCTGGTTGCTGATGCAATTCTGCGTGAAATTACCCTTGCAATGGAGATTTCAAACAGTCCAGCGTAACCCATTTATTTTAGTCATGGCTTCCCTTTCACATCTGGTGCATGTTGAAGCCCCCTCCACTATGTTGTCACATGAAGACCCTCAGGATTCTCCATCCACCCTGTTTTAGTTTTTTTTAAGGAGAATGGGTAATGCTGCATAGAAATAGTGCAATATCTTTTTTTAGAAAACTTGAAACACGTTTCCAGAGACACCTTGAACGATCCCCTTCCTCCTAAAAGACAGGCTGAGTTGAGAATGATTATCTTCTGGGAGAGGAGGGTTAACCCACAAGCAAAGCTGGGTAGGAATAATGCAGTGCCTTTACATCCTACAACAAAAATCTCTTCTGTTAATTTCTGCAAGGGATACTATCCCCTTAAAGTAATCAAGACATGAAAGAGTAACACTTTGCCAATTATACTGTTTCCCTTTCAGACACCAGACTGCTTGTGCCCATACCATCCTGCCCAGAGTTTTTTGCAAGTTTTAAATAAAGCAGATTTCTTTGTGGAGGAACAAGCTGTTAACAGTCTGTGCACAAATGGAGGACAATATCTTGTGAAACATTTTTTAAAAAAGCAAAACAGTCAGGTGGCTAAACTATGGGAGATCCTTGGTATTTGTCTTCTGTTACCTGGGTGTTTGCCAGGTGAGAAGTCCCTCTTTGTCAACACCTTTCTGGAGATGTAGGCAAAACAGTACGTCTGCTCAGAGGGTTTGAGAAGAAGTCAAGCCAGGGGGCCTGGTCAGCAATTTAGTGTAGCCCAGGCGTGGAGCTGGGGGCAGGAGTTGTAGCCAGGGACCCACCCCAGGAAATACCCAAGCACCAGGCCTTGTCACTGGAGATGTTGTATTTCTTGCTTACGGAATTGACAGCTGGGAGGGAAGATCTCACTTGCTCACGTGTGCGCATGAGTGGTGGTAATGAGTTGCCTAGCAGTTACTGGCTTCTAGCTAAGGGGAAGAATGCATTGTGTTGCTGGCTGAATGCGTCTCTCCCCAGGAGGAGGAAGCAGGCTAGGCACCAGTCTTACAAGGGCCCCAGAGACAGGTTGAGCTCTTTGTGGTTCTGCAGGGTGGGGGGAGTTTGCACATGTGATCAGCCAAGGAGGTCCCGTTGAAGCCCCACCAGCTGATTTAACAAAATAATGTTTGGGGCTGTAGCTCATTGGTGGCTGAGTGTGGGGCTTTCCAGGTGGGGCCTTCTTTGGAGAGGATTGCGTCACCCTCATGGCATGACATTTCCTATTTCAAGTCTATGAATCCATAGTAAGCCACTCCAGTTGGAACCAGGGCCCTGAGCCTGTGAACCCTTCCTTCCTTCACAGCCATGGGGATAAAGACGTCTTCTCTTGCCGAGGCATTCTGCTGGCCGTGAACTGGTTTCTGGACCGAGGACACACGGATATCACTGTCTTTGTACCCTCTTGGAGAAAGGAGCAGTCAAAGCCGGATGTTCCCATCACAGGTAAAAAAAATATCTGGCCTTCTGCTTTCATGGGGTTTTGGCAATTCAGGTGATTCAGTAAGTGATGCAGATGATTGAGTGCAATAGGAAAAGGGTGTGTGTCGTCTGTTTTAATTTGGCCTCGGGGTGATGATTGAGTAGTGATGTATTACTGCCATCTGGAAAGTTCAGAGCAAATTTTCCTTGGTGCATTTGCCAAATGCCTCCTCCGCTCATGGTCACGGTGACCTCCGATATCTCACTTGCCAGCCTGTGCCTTTTCCATTTGTAGGGCAGGTTATATTAGAATTGCAGAAGACTTGCTTCAATCAAGATGGTGAATTCATAATTTTAAGGGGTGTATCTTCTGATTTGGTTTGGTTTTCCATGTTCTCTGCTTCATGGCAGAAGAACAGGAAGGGTTGGAAATGTAGATAAAGGAAAAGAAAGTGGAAAAAACCCTTGATCTCAGAGAGAATGTTTGAGAGAGAAAGTTCACAGTGGGGTGGGTATGAAAGGAAACACTGTTCAGGTGTTATTGACAAACACCCTCAGCCGGGTCAGGTTGTGCTGCTTGCTTTCCACTCCCCTGTGGTTCTGGTGACTGATTTTTCTCCAAGGTGCCCAGTAGCTTTGCTTGTTGTGTCAGTATCCGACTCTTAGAGGAGCCTTGGGTAAGTGGTGACTCTGGTGCTTCCTGTTGCAGATCAGCATATCCTACATGACCTGGAAAAGAAGAAGATCCTCGTCTTCACGCCTTCCCGGAGGGTGGGGGGCAAGCGAGTGGTCTGCTATGACGACCGTTTCATTGTGAAGCTGGCCTATGAGTCCGATGGCATCATTGTGTCCAATGACACTTACCGAGACCTGCAGACAGAGCGCCCTGAGTGGAAGAAGTTCATCGAAGAACGCTTGCTGATGTATTCTTTCGTCAATGACAAGTAGGTCTGTGGGCACTTGAGGGCAGGGAGATGCTGAAGGGGAGAGAAAAGAGTGTCCAAAAACCCCCTCTTTTCATTAAACTGTGACAAGGGGAGGAAGATTTTCAAGCTTGGTGGTGTTCAGGCAATTCCTGTTAACCTTCCAGGGGGTGAGGCAGTTCAAGAGGTGTCCAGGGTACTTGGTGCTCAGTACCCTGCAGCCTTGGGTTTCCATGTTCAGACACACACACGTGCACCCCCTGCTTCTGACGCTGCTGGTAAAGTTGCCAGGCAGTGCCTGACAATTGGCGGTAGGATTTGAGGGGTTTGACATCATCAAAAAAAAATTTAATGGTACATTGTGTACTTACTGGAAGTGACAAAGGGTAACTCTGGGAATCACCAGAAACTCTGTGGTATAACCATAAAGCTGCTGCTGATTCATTCCTAGAGCTACCCTTTGTTACTTCCAGTAAGTTATCAAAGCTTCATTTTTTTAAAAAATCACCACTCTGAGCGATAGCGGGCAACACGATTTGGAGTTGTAGAATTCTCCTTCCCCCACCTTCCACAACTTCTGGGCTACTCTAACCCTTTCCTGGTCAGACTGTGTGATTCAGAAAGCAGACACCATGAGTGGGGGTGGTAAGGATGGCTGCAGAGAAAATTACTCCAGGCTGCCTGGAGGACCTAAGGGAAGGCAGAGCCCCCACCCCACATTACTAGCTAGTCTGAAATGTCTTCCTAACCCTTAGCTATGGCTACCACTCTGACCCTGGCTACCTGTCGGTTTGGTGGCACACATGGGGGCAAAGAGTCAAAGAGCCAGCAGGGTGGGGTTTGTGGCCCATGGCAATGGCTAGCTGACCAGGGATCTTGCCTTTTTTCCTTTAGGTTTATGCCTCCTGATGACCCGCTAGGGCGCCATGGCCCCAGCCTGGACAACTTCCTGAGAAAGAAACCAGTGCTTCCCGAACTCAGAAAGCAGCAGTGCCCTTATGGTAAGGCCAAGTGGTTTCCAATCTTCTTGGGGGGGGGGGAGACTGTTCAGGCCATAGCTGCCCCCGTTGGAGTGGCCAGAAGGCTCCCCATCTCACGTTCTGCCCTCTTTCTTTCCCTTGCAGGCAAGAAATGTACGTATGGGAACAAGTGCAGGTACTATCACCCTGAGCGCCTCAACCACCTGCAGCGCTCCGTTGCCGATGAGCTGCGAGCAAACGCACGGCTGTCCCCTACCAGGAGTGCTGCTGCTGCTGCCGCCAAGGAAGAGGGGCTGGCACGACGCCCTGCCCAGGCTGAATTCCTGAGCTCTGTGCCCCTTGAGGGTGATAAGGTCCACTTGATGAAAGCCTCCATGGAGAAGAAAAGCTTGGCCTCTAAAGCGAATCATGGAGACATAGCACTTTTCTTGCCCAAAGGTGGAAGTAGCTCGGCAGGGACCCCTGCTGGTAGTAGCAGCAGCAGCAGCTACCGGCCTACAGAGTGGTACCAGCCACCCCCCCTCTCTCCCCACATGGACTCCCTGTCCTACGTGTCTCAGGACTGCCTTGACTCTGGCATCGGCTCCCTGGAGAACCAGCTGTCTGACATGTGGCCCAGCCCTTTGGCCAGCCACAGCCCGCATTCCCACCCGGAGCACCTGGGGATGACCACCCGTAGAGGGCAGCCCTACCATCCGCCTCCCGGCCCCGAGTCCAGCAGCTACGGCCACTATCAGCCCCACAGCTACCCCAAGCCCGTTTCAGCACCCAGCTCCAGCACCAGCTTCTTACAGTATAGTGCAGATTTGTCACACACCAGAGCGGCTCACTCCTTTCCCAGCTACAGCATGCCTCCCGACTCTGGCGCGTCTCTCAGTCCCAGGCGGAAGTATTGGTCCGAGCCTTACCAGCCTCCCCCTGCAGCACCTCGAGATCTGCCGAGAGCCCCCCAGGTGGCCTACAGCAACTCCTGCCAGTGGGCCTCGCCCGATCGCTTTGCTGAAGAACGCGCCAACGTGCACGTTAAGCTGTGTGGGATCTTCCATCCTCACCT
Organism: Gekko japonicus; assembly: GCF_001447785.1. Lineage (NCBI taxonomy): Eukaryota > Metazoa > Chordata > Lepidosauria > Squamata > Gekkonidae > Gekko > Gekko japonicus. The sequence goes on along the minus strand of NW_015165833.1, from coordinate 477,242 downwards.
GGTGGATGCTGTCATGAGCCGCTTCCCACAGCTGTTGGACCCCCAACAGCTGGCTGCTGAGATCCTCACTTACAAGTCCCAGAACCCCAGGGTGTGAAGCTCGGAGAGGCAGCAGTTCCTGAAGACGAGTGTCTCCTTCTAAGGAGTGCCCTGGGGGAGGTGGTTCCTGCCACCCCAGAGGCCTTGAGAAATAATTGGCCTCTTGAGATGTGTAACTGCTCTAAGATGCATTGCTAAGCAGCCTGGGCCATCACCAAGGGAGTCCCCAGCCTGTCTGTGGGTTAGGCAGGATGGAGCGGGCACTGTGCCAGTGAATGTCTCCTAAGGAACGGGCTTGCTGGTTTTCTTCGGACTTTCTCAAATGCGGTTTCTCTGCATCAGCCTGTTGCAGTTACTGAAACGAGGATGTTTGTGGAAGGCAAACTATGAACTGGCCCCACCCCTTGCAACAGAGTGAAAGGGTTAAGCTTGGGGGGGGGGGTTCTGACGTTGTTTAAAATCCTGGCTTTCTCAGTAAGTCATTGGCAGGTGCCATGTTTGGCCGACTCTTATGCAGCCCTTCTGCTTGCCGTGCATTGGAGATGGCACGTTGAGCAGTCGAGGCTTGGATATGGGCTTCCTCTTTCTTTTTCCAGTTTAGGCTTTCTAGTGCCCATGGCCATGGAGAAGATTTTGGAAATGAGTGGACGGTTTCTTTGTGGAATGTCAGAAAGAGGGCAAAGAGGGATTCTTGGTTCATTGCTTATGCATCTCAAGCCAGTCTCCCATTGCCGAAGTGCCTTTGGGCAAAGCCACAGAATTTGAATCCAGCACACACGATTCCACATTCCAAGAATCTCTGCTTTCCCTTCAAGTGACTTCATAATAATGTTTGCTTGAAAGTACCCAGGGAGACTTTCTCAGGTGCATCTGTGAGCACACACACACACACTCACTCAGGGTTGTAGGGCTGCAATAGTTTGCATCAGAAATAATAATAGTTGTGTGCTGTCAAGTTGCAACTGACTCGTGGCAACCCCATGAAGAAGTTCTTCTTCATTTGGTTTTCATGGCAAGGAGTAAGGGGAGGTGGTTTGCCACTGCCTGCCTCTGCATAGCAATCCTGGTCTTCCTTGCTGGTCTCCCATCCAAAGGCTAACCAGGGCCCTGCTTGGTGTCCAAGCTCTGACAAGATCGGGCTTTTCGAGGCTGCTCCTCCCCATCAGCAAACAATCTGTGTGAAGCAGACGGCTCAGTTTCAAACATCTGTTCCAGTTGTGCTAGAGGTTGCTAGCCAGGAGTCTCATCCATTGCCTTCTCTGGATACTGATCCTTGAAAGGCTCCTTTCTCTCTAAGACAGTGTCTGCTGGAAAACTTGACTTTTAAGAACCTCTGGGCTTTTAGCAGGGCTGGAGCGGAGGAGAGAGGGGGAAGAGTGCTCCTGGCCTGTGGCTGCGAAACCCTTTGGAAGGCACTCTCTAAAGCACCCCAGCAATTGTGCAGCTAACAGAGCACAACTGCAGGGCACTTAAACAGTATCACAGGGATAAAAACGGTTTTTCTTAGTTAGAGCTGGAAGCACAAGGGTGCTCTGCCCCACGAAAGTCCTTGCTTCTCCTGCCTCCTTCAAACCCACTCCACCTGTAGACTTTCTCCAGTACTGTAGAAAGATGCCTCTCTTGTTCGGAGAAGATGGATTTAGCTTATACTCCTGTTGGCTCAGTCTTGATGACCAGTGAGTCCACTACTAACAGTGGACTAAGGGTTCAGAGGCAGTAGACCTTTGAATCTTGGTGCCAGGAAGGCAGCATGAGGGGAAGGCTTCAGCCTCTATGCCCTTGTTGGCCCTCCATAGTGACCCAGGTGACCACTGTGTGAGACTAAATGGGCCACTGGCCTTATCCAGCAGGACTCTTCTTATGTCCTTATAAACAGTTAGAATTCTTTTTTTTATGACTTTTTTAGCAATTGATTCTGGTTCCTGCCCTTTTACAAATGTCCGGTTCACTTGCAGGCCAGGAGCAGTTGACCTGTTGATGCACATTGTATCCTTCTGTATACGTTACGTATTCTCTTAAACGGTCCATCCTGTGGTTGAAGCTGAAACTGTCCCAGGTGGTGCAGAGAGGAGGGAAGAGCAGAGCGTGCTCTCCCCTGAGCTGGTCTGTGGGATGCTGCCCCTTCCCTCCGCTGTGCGCCACGGGGTCAGATCAGCCACGCTGGCACTGTGTGCTGCGGGAATCACATGGACACAGAAAACGCTGTATGTCTGGTTAAGTATGAGAACACCACAGAACTGTGATGTTTCATGGTAGTAAGCAAAATGCTTTTGAAATTGTAAACCTTATAACTTCGCACCTTTTTTGTAAATTACAGAAGAGATTGTTTTTACTGGTATTGTATTATATACAAAAGCAGCCTCTGCCGTTCCTGGAATCCTTTTGTTCTGTTCTGGACTTGGCTGTCCAAGGTCAAGCTCACACCAGTTCAGGGCCGCTGTCCAGCAACTGGAGACTGAATTTAAATAATTAAAAAATAACTAGGACAATGAACACGTCTTGAAGCTTGATGTATCTTTTAAAGAAAGATTTTTTTAAAAAAGACTTCTGTCTCTCTCTGAAGCAATTTATAATTGTGTTGCATAAATAAAAAATGCTGGTTGCTTATGCTGTGTCTGAGGCCTTTTGTTCTGCAACGGGAACTCCTGAAAGGGCTGTAGAGATCATTCCCCACCCCCACCGCCAAGCAGAAGGGCCAGCCTGTTGTCCCGCCATCATGCCTGCTTGGACTCTGAATAGAAAATAGATTCTCCTAGCAGATGGTGAAAATGTTTGGGAGAACTCTAGGGAATCCGTGAGCAGAGAGGCCTGCGAGGGCTTCCTTGCTGAGCAGCTGTTCGCCCGGCCACAGGGCTGTCAGAATGACGTCTTTATTCCCAACCAGAGGCTTTCAAATCTGAAATGGCCACAAGTCATTCTAAGTTGGGGCTTTCGAGCAGTTGCTTGGCCGGCTGGTCCCCCTGCTCCCTGTTTGCACAGGAAGTGCCAGGAGCTGGGCTGCAAGCTCTATTTTTCAGGCTTTTGCTTAGGCAAAAGACAACAAAAGCTACAGAGGGGCTCTGACACAGTGGTAGAACACCTGCTCGGCATACAGAAGGTCCCAGGTACAATCACTGGCGTTGCCAGCTAAAAGGATTGGGCAGCAGGTAATGAGAAAAACTTATATCTGAAACTGGCTGCCAGTCTGAGTAGATAAGACTGACCATGATGGACAGGTGGTCTGATTAGTATAAGGCAGCCTCCATGTGAATCATGTACATGCAGAAGCCAGCTCTGGTTTTGGTCTCCTGGGCCCACCAAGGTGTCTGAGGCATCAAAGTTTTTAAGGGTCTCAAAATTCCTTAGGTTGCCTGTGCTCAGAAAAGTCAGAATGGGCTGTGAAGACAGACATGGCAGCCTGCTGGATGCCGGTCTCTTAATTTTTAAAAAAGTGAGAATCCAAACCAAAGGAGGCCGAGCCTTTTTGATGCCATAGAATTAAAAGAAATAGCACCACATGCCATCAGATGTCCCTGTCACCAAAAGTTGGGGAGGAGGGGGGCACGGGAAGACCATCCCTGTTTGTGTCTTTGCTTCTTGCATTGTAGGTGGAGTTTCTCAGCCTTGCCCTTTGCGGCTTTTTCATGTGACGCCCAGCCTTCTGGGGAGGGGGTGAGTGGGGAGGGCACCTGTACAGTTCTAGCTGAACTTCAGCTACCAGCTCAGTTTTGTGTTTGTTTTTTTAAATCCGAATCCATAAATAACCCAGTGAATTTTGCTTAAGGGGCAGGCTGGATCAGACAGGGAGTTTTGAAGAGTGGGAGATTTATTCTCCATCTCCTTCAGGAAGTTGGGGGACCATCTCTTTGTGTTTTGCCAGCCCTTCTCTATTTAGGTTTGCCAACTCCAGATTGGGAAATATCTGGAAATTGTAAGTGTGAAGTCTGAGGAGGGCAGAGTTAGGGGAGGGGAGGGACTTCAGTAGGATATACCTTCCAAAGCGGCCATTTTTTCCAGGTGAACTGAGAGCCACTTTGGTGTAGTGGTTAAAAGTGGTGGACTCTAATCTGGAGAACCCAGTTTGATGCCCCAATCTTCCACATGCAGCCAGCTGGGTGACCTTGGGTCAGTCACAGGTATCTCAGAGCTGTTCTCTCAGAGCTCTCTCAGCCCCACCTACCTCCCAGGGTGTCTGTTGTGGGGAGAAGAAGGGAAGGAGATTGTAAACTGCTCTGAATGGAGGGTGGGGTGTAATTTATACCGTATAACTCCAACTCTTCTCCTGCTGCTGTCACTTGGAGAGCAGCTGTAACCCCAGGAGATCTCCAGTCCCTTCCTGGCTAGCACCCTTCGCAGGGCCTCTGCGAGACCTCCTGCTGGGACTGAACTTTCGCTTGAACCCGGCCAGGGGTTTTCCCAGTGCCAGAAATCACCTGACTGAGAAGCAGCTTCCCGACGGCGGATGTGTGGGTGGAAAGTGGGGCTGGGCTTCTGGGGAGGTGGCTCGTGGGAAGCAGCGTTTGCTTCAGTCTGTCTGCGTCCAAGGCTGTGACCAGGGAGTGGGAGGCTATGTACAGATTTGCAGGCTGTGGGTGAGGCACAAACCCTTGAAAAAGGAGGGAGGGAGGGAAGCGGTCAAATCAGAAGCAAAGCCAGTTGCTAAAAGGGAAAAGGCTGAGAGAAATAGTTAACAATGGTGAAAACAAAGTGGGAAGAAATCACAACGAGCCAGGATTAAGTTGAAGGGGGAGGTGTTAATTCAATTTCCAAGGCTAAGGGCTGGGGGGTGGCAGCAGGCTAGGCTGCTCAGGCTGCCGGGGTAAGTGAGGATTTGAATTTGGGACGGCCAAATCCAACAGAGGCTGGTGGTTGGTTTGTTTCAGGAGTATATGCCCTGGGTCCTCTCTGCAAAATGACACACCAGAGTCCTCTCTCTTTGGTTTGCTCCCCCACTCACCTAGATGGGTGCCTCCCTCCCCTCGATTGCATTGCCTAGAGATGGCCTCGCCCAGACCAAGCCAAGGTGAAAGGGAAATCTCTGGAGCAAAGGTGAGCAGCTTAATTCCTGTGGCCAGGAGTCATGTGCTTCTGCCTATGTTTTGACCCCATGGCAAAGGGCAGAAGGTGTGAGCGTGGATCCCTCAATGCAGGGAGGTCTGCTGGGATCTTTTGGCCTCAGAAGCAACCTAGAGAGCTAGCCTTTGAAAAAGGAGCATGTTATGAGATGGTTAGGAAGCTGTGCGTGCATGCACACGAAAGCTTATACCCAGAATTAAACTTTGTTGGTCTTAAACGTGTCACTGCACTCAGACTTTGTTCTAACCAAAACTGAGGCATTAATCAATAGTCTCCAATTTCAGTGTGCCAACACCTGCAAGTTGTGCTGTTTCCATTTTACAGATGAGGAATAATGGAGATCTGAACTGAGAACTGAACCCAGTTTGGGGGGGGGGGATCCTTTACAAGTTCCAAGAGCAAAAAATATCTTGAAACGTTTCTCATCCTGGTGGCTGTGAAGGGAAAAACTCAGCAACTGGAAAACCGACTGGCAGCAGCACAAATGGATGGCAATCTGTGTATTGCTCCACTTCAAGGAAAACACTAGAGCTTTGAGGCTGATGTGTGTGTTAAGTACCCCCAATTTATTGTGGATGAAGTCCTAGAGTAGGTTTGGGAAACCTTGCCTCCTTTCTAGTGACCCCTTAGAGGACAATTTCTTCAGAGCCAAACTGCCTGTCTCTAGCTATGGGGAGTTCCTATTGCTACCCAGAGGCCATTCTGAAGCACAAAAGGGCTAGTCTTTTTTTCCCCATTTGGCCCATTCAAGCCAAGCTCCATCCTGCCAGCCAGCACTGCGCATGTTGATTTGCAGGCCTGTCCAAAAACATTCTGAGAGCTAAGCCTAGGACAGTCCTAAATCTCAGAGACGGAAAAAAACTAGAGTTCTGGATTTAATCTGAAAGTTACTACTGGTCATGATTCTTCAGCTGTGGTGGTCTTTCTCAGTCCCCGGCCTCCCTCTATGCCTTAAGAGAAGGTACTACCTAAACCCTGTGGGGGGTATCTCAGGTTTGTTCATTTATTACTTTATAGCCCAGCTTTCCCCCCACTGGAAACCTAAGGTGGCTTACATCGTTACCCTGTGTTGGCAGAGTGTAGATACACAATAAAGCGGAACACAAGCTGTTTAAATAATAAAGTCAGTTTATTAAGAAGAGAACAAACTTTGTAAGAAACAGGAGAGAGAAAGAGAAGACTAACTGGCTAGGAGTCAGGAGCTAACAGTTCTCAGCAGGAGCAGGAAAAACCCCAGTTGAGCCAATCAGAAGATAGGAAGGAGACTATTTGAAAATAGTAAAATGTCCCTAATCATACTGTGCTAACTAGCCTGCCCCCTCTGCTGCCTCCTGCAGGATGTTCTTGTCATCTCTATGAGGAGGCTGAAGTTGGTTCCTTATTCACACTTCCTTATTCATTCCTTATTTGTTACTTATTTGTGTAGTCATTCAGAAACACTAAGGAGAGTGAGTTGGAAAGCTCTGAACCCCAAAATAAGGTCTGGACCACCACATATCATATACCCCCACATTCACAGGACTCTCCCCTTCGAGGGGACATATGCTGTATCCTGGTCCAAAGCACGATTCTGGTGCCAGCTGCTCCAAAGTGCAGTGCCCCTAGGACAATCACACAAACAGACACTGGGGTCAGGCTGTGAAGCAGGCATTTATTATTCAAATGACTCTTTGACCATATAAGGGAATTGTTGCTGGTCGCATTCCAGCCAATAGGGGCAGAAGCAAGCTTGTTTGTTTGGGGCAGGAAAAATAAACCTTAGTTAGTGGAAAATTCCACTGTTATGATGTAAGATGTGACGTGTAACCTTGTTGCTGTATAAATGTCTGTAGCCTGCGTTGCTCTGTGTTCAGTCTGTTTAAAGCGTTCTTCGCTGTCTGAACCTGGCGCCATTAAAGTTTCTTCTCCTCCTGTTGATCTGGTGGTCTTTGCTTGGGCTTAGGCCCCTTTCGCCGTGCTGCATTTCTGGTTCCCTGACCGAGAAAGGGGGGAGCACCCAACTAAGGCTGGGTTGTTGAGGCCCTCCTGAGCCATGACTTTGAAGTGAACCGCACTGGCTGAGGACCATTTGGCAGCAAAGGCGCCATTTTCGATTTCAAAAAGCCGATCGTTCGCTCCTCTCCAGGACTGATTCTCATCAAAGCTGCTTGCTCTGCGAACCCAGCCAGGAGGAGAACATCAGGGAAGACTCCAGAGTCCAGTCAAGTCAGGTAAATCGGTATCGGTCCCCTTCAGTTGAAGGGAAGAGGAAGCCTAATCACCTTCCTTATCAGGTCAGTTTCTGTCAGGCAGGCTAGGAAAGCCTTGGCTTTCCTACGATCAGGGTGGGATCTGTGCTGAAGTGAATGTGAGACGTGTGACTGTGAAAAGGTGGACCTCCTGTAGTGGGAGAAAGTCAATTTGAGAGTAGACACCCTATGCTTACAGTTCTCAGCTGGGAGACCCCGTCTGAGTCGGGTATGGGTGAAAGCAACTGTGGTTAAGGCCTCACTTTTGTGTCAGGAGCAGCGGACCCCTTACCACTCTCCCTGTTTAACCCACCCTCTGTATACCCAGCTGTCTGTCTTTTGTCTGTTCAAAATGGGAGGGAGTCAGGCGAAGCCCACCACCCCTCTCCAGTTTATGCTTAAGCACTTTGAGGACATTTTCAACACTGCTGACTATGGAGTAGACTTAACCCCAATCTGTTTGCAAACCTTCTGTGAAATAGACTGGCCTGCATTTAGAGACGGTTGGCCACCAGAAGGCTCCATGGACCTTACTCTGTTATGCAGAGTCTATATGGCAGTTACGGATCCCCGAGGGGACCATCCAGATCAGTTCCCCTATGTCGACTGCTGGTATGAATATGCTAGGAAAAATCCTGCCATAGTCCGGCGATTCCAAAGCTGACGGGACTCTAACTCCACAGCTGACAAGCCCATAGTTCACCCTACACCAGGAACAATGCCTGCAATTTGCCTGGCTGTAGGTGCTCTAGAAGATAGGCTCCGAAGGCTCCAAGTGACTTGCCTGCTGTCAGAGGATGATTGGCCGCCACCATACTCTGCTGGGCCACTGCCACCACTGCCTCCTCTAACTCCGCCTCCAGAGGCAAGGGTGACTAGATCGCAGACTGTGCAGGCCCGTGCTGCCCACGAGCTTGCCGTCCAAGAACAGCTCCCGGAACTGCAAATCAGTGAAGAGCTCAGCCCTTCGGTGCCAGTCCCCACCATTTATCTGTCCTTAGTAGACTGCTTGGCTTCTGCCTCTACTCCTGAACCTGAGACCCCCACCACTCCCATACCCAAGACAGTCCTTAAGAAAAATCCGACAACAGGGACCTGGAGCCCTTCCACTCATTGAAGTCCTACATCAGGACTCAGTGAAACGAACCTTTTTAAAGAGCTTGTAGGCAAATCTCTGGAAACCGGCAACCTAGCAACAGTCTGTCCTCTCCACCAAGTCCCAGCGGGAGCGGATGGGATCATGAGATGGGTCTATTCTCCTTTCAGTACTGTCGATCTCTGTAATTGGGGAACACAGACGACCCCATATAGTGAAGACCCCCGACCCATGACAGACCTGTTTACCACAATTATGGCTACACATGCCCCCCCCGTCGAGATTGTAGCCAGTTACTTACCGCTTTATTAACTTCAGAAGAGAAGCGGAAGGTCATGGCAGCTGCTAAGAAAACTGTTGAAAACCGAGTCCCTGCTGACCAACAGCCTAATGTGGCTGATTGGGTTCGTGTCCGCTTCCCAGATACAGACCCAAATTGGGACCCCAATGTAGATGCTGATAGAGGAAGATTAGAGGAATACCGAACTGCCATCCTCTCAGGTCTCCAGGAAGCAGGAAAGAAGCCCATGAATATGGCCAAATTGAGAGAGGTCATTCAAGAGCCAACTGAGCCACCCTATACCTTCCTTGAGAGACTGTACAAGGCTTATTGCCTCTACATTCCTTTTGACCCTGGGGTCTTTACCTTGATTCAGTATGTAGATGGCCTGTTACTTTGTGCCCCTGACCTTCATCGATGTTCCCAGGGCACCCTTGATCTTCTCCGTCTCCTCGATGCCTGTGGCTATAAAGCCTCATTCAAGAAGGCCCAGATCTGCTTAACTTGGGTCCAGTTCCTAGGATTTGAAATCTCCAAGAATCAACGGTCCCTCAGTGATGCTCGAAAAGAAACTGTGTGTCAAATACCTCTGCCCCAGAGTCTCAAAGACTTGCGAGGCTTCCCAGGTGCCGCTGGCTACTGCTGTCTGTGGATCCCATCCTGCGCTCTGTTAGCCAAATCCTTATATGAAGCCACCAAAGGGGGGGACACAGGAACCTTTTGTCTGGGGCCCAGATCAAGATGTTGCTTTTAGGACCCTGAAACAACGGCTCATTGATGCTCCTGCTTTAGAACTGCCAGATCCAGAAAAACCTTTTTCCCTTTGTGTAGATGAGAAGCAAAGTGTTGCTTTAGGTGTCCTTCTCCAGAAACTTGGGACTCACAATCGGCCTGTGACCTACCTTAGCCAAAACCTGGATGCTGTAGAAGCCATTCTACCTCCCTGCTTACGTGCTGCTGCTGCCTGTTGTCGACTTATTGAAGCAGCTAACAAATTCACTTGGGGAGCCCCACTCACGGTGCTTGTATCACATGGAGTTAAGACCATCTTAGAAGCTCGTGGCCACAAATATCTGACAGTTTCGCGCATGGCCAGGTACCAAGCAGTTCTCCTCAAGAACCCAGGTGTATCTCTAGCTCCTGTCGTCAACATAAATCCAGCCACCCTGTTACCAGTACCATGTGAACACATTGAGCATGATTGCCTGGTAACCACTGACCAGCTGTTTGCTTCTTGTCTCGATCTTCGTGACCTTCAGCAGCCAGACTTAGTATTGTACTGTGATGGTAGCAGTTTTATCAATCCCCAGGGGCGTCACAAAGCAGGCTATGCTGTTGTAGATGACCATCAGGTGATCCAGGCAGAATCTCTACCTATCGGAACATCTGCTCAACTGGCAGACATAATAGCCCTGACAGTTGCCCTACATCTAAGCAGAAATGCAGCTGCAAATATATTCACCGATTCAATGTTTGCTTTTAAGGCAGCCCATGCACATGGAATGCTGTGGCAACACCGAGGATTTATTACAGCCGCTGGAAAGGATATCAAATATGGGCCAAATCTCTGTCTTCTGCTAGAAGCCATTAATCTACCAACTAAGATTGCGATAATCCACTATCGAGGACATCAACGGAAGTCTGACCCAATTGCAGAAGGAAATGGCCGTGCTGATAAAGCAGCTAAGGAAGTTGCAGAAGGAAAACTTTGTCTCCGCACTCTGGTTCCCAGTCCGCCAGTCATAGCCTGTCCTGTTTTCCCCACTCCAGTCTCAGCCTGGATGCCTCATTACACCAAGCATGAACACTATCTCTGTGACCAGCAAGCAGCAAAGAAGAATGAGGAAGGCTGATGGATCTTGCCAACAGGAAAAATCTGGATTCCAGCCTTCTTAGGCTATGAAATAATGAAAGCCCTTCATGCCAATACCCGTTATGGATCTTCCAGTCTTGTTAAAGCCTTAGACCGCTGGGCTTATCTGGAATGAAAGACAGCTTTAGCAGATCTCATGTGCCATCAGTGTGTTACCTGTGCCCGAAATATTCCTAGAGAAGGTCCCCGGCGACCTCCAGGAATCAATACCCCGGGACCAGCCCCAATGACTTCACTCGTTGTTGATTTCACCGAAATGCCAAAAGTTGGTTGACATCACTATCGACATTGGTGTTTGTCTGTACACATACAGGATGGATAGAAGCGTTTCCAACTGCCACTGAAAAGGCCTCAGAAGTTGCCCGAGCCATGTTAAGGGATCTAATTCTAAGATTTGGATTACCTACCTGGATCTGCTCTGATAATAGGCCGGCCTTTGCCTCCGAATTAACTCAGCAAGTTGCCAAAGCCTTAGGAATCATCTGGAAATTACACTGTGCCTATCATCCCCAGAGCTCAGGAGCAGTAGAACGAGCTAATAGAACACTTAAAGCCTCCTTGCAGAAGTTCACCCAAGAAACTGAACAGCCATGGCCTAAAATTCTACCTCTAGTGTTATTCCGACTGCAATGCCTCCCTTCCAAACGAACTTCAGTTTCTCCTTATGAGGAAATGTTTGGCCGTCCTCCCCCGCTGACCATGGGGATCCATACCGATGCTTATGGGTTTCATCAGTTAGTCGCTACAGCAGAATTACAAGCTCTTGGACGTCAAGTTGAGAAACTCCAAAGACATTACTCTGCCCATCTCCCAGTTCCCCTGTTTGATTCTGTATGTCATGTCAGTCCTGGAGATTCAGTATGGGTTAAAAATTGGAGACCAGAGCCCTTAGGGCCACGGTGGGAGGGTTATTTAACTGTTTTACTCAGTTCCCCTACGCTGTGAAGGTTGCTGAGAGGAAACCCTGGATCCACTGGACAAACTTGAAGCTTGCCCATACTAGATGGACTGCTGAGCCAGGGTCTAATCCCACCACTGTGAAGCTTAAACGGGTCGTGCCTGGTGATCCAGCAAGCTCTGCTTCTCCTGGGCCCTCGCCCCAGGAGGACACAGCTGAACATTAACTCCAGAACCCCTGCTGAGACCTCCCGGTAACGGTCTCCCTGTGCACAGGTGAAAATCAGACCTTCGTTGGAAGTTCAGGCCCTGCTCTAGTCACTCTGGAGGCTGACTAGTCTACGCACAGGCCCAAGATGTGGATGCTTCTGTTAAATTGTGGTTTTGTACCTTCTATGATCTGTATCCCAGTTATAGTACTCCCTGCTTGTACCTCTTGCATTACTTCCACTTTTCTCACAAACCCTCATTTATCATTCTGATTTTGATTGTATTTCGTCTGTAGTTACCCAGTGTTTTCCTGAGGGCATATCTTACAGTGTTTGTGTAAATCAAGGGAAATTTATTTGCTTTCGACCCCAGTCCAATGCGACTCGGGCTTGTGTTAACGTTTATGCCTACATTAGTGGATGGTACACAAGTCCTGATACATTCATCTCTTCCCGTTTAGCATTCAATGTTATTTCCAAGTCTAGTCAAAGTATGCAGGTCTGTTTTGATATATGTCATGCCATCTCTCGAAGTCGAAAGTATAATGCAGGGGAAATCAGGCAAATGTGTGGAGGGCTAGCTAAGGAGCAGAGCTATGCCAAAGAAGGAAAAAGGTTTCTGTCATCAGATTATGAGCTTGAAGCATGAGTCTGGTATGTCTCCAGTGATGGTAACGTCTCAGATGGACCTCAAGGTGGAATAGTGGCGAGAGGGAAAACCCACCCATACTTTAAGCTATCCCAGGGAACTAGTTTAACCCCTTGCAGCCATAACTACTGTACTCCCTTGTGCCTACATTTTCGGGCATCTGAGAACCAGGGAATAAAGAAACTCATGTATGGGGTTGGTATAAACACTGGTGGTCAGAGAAGCCCCTATGGATGCATTGTCATAGAAACTGTTAGTTCAAAAATCCAAAGCACTGAAATGAAGGTTCACACAACATTTTGGTCGGAAATGGGGAAGGTAATAGAAATCCCCCCAGTGACCAAAAATTTATTTATCGCTCTTGCGAGAGAATTGCGGGAGAACTATCAGTTAAGAACTGTTATGTCTGTGGAGGTACTAATATGGGAGAACAATGGCCCTGGGAAGCCAAAGAGGTAGAACTTAATAATATCTCCTGTGCTTTCAACCTTTCCTGGAATGATATCAACGGCCCCAGTAGATGGATCCTGAAAAGGCCCTTAGTTGGTCATACTTGTTTTATGTGACAGGGAGCTCCTTTTAACATTTCAGTGGGATCACTAGATTGTGAAGAAGGATGGCTCTGTAATGGCACTCAGCCTAAAGCCTATATCAATTTTGAAAATCCTAATGTCACTCAGGCCCCACCTTATGTCAGTATGGATCACTTACAAGTCCTATGGGACGACCCATGTAGCACTTCTAAGGAATGGAGAGCTCCAGACTCCTTATACTGGTTATGTAGTTCAGCAGCCTATGTGACCCTGCCCCTCACATGGAATGGTGCTTGTATATTAGGCACTATAAAACCTAGCTTCTTTCTCCTGCCCCTCACTGTCGGAGAATGGTTAGGAGGCCCAGTATATGATGAGCTAGGATGCTCAAAGCGAGAAATACGGGGATTAACTGTAGGTAACTGGAAAGACGATGAGTGGCCTCCAGAATGTATTGTTTAAGTTTATGGTCCAGCTACCTGGGCAGCTGATGGCACATATGGTTACAGAACCCCCATTTACATGGTAAATCGCATAACTAGACTACAAGCGGTTTTAGAAATCATAACCAATGAAACTTCCCTGGCTTTGTCTGTATTGGCCGAAACTAACACGCAACTTTGCACTGCTGTTTACCAGAACCGACTTGCCTTAGATTTCTTGCTAGCAACTGAAGGTGGAGTTTGTGGAAAGTTTAATCTTTCAAACTGTTGTTTGCAAATTGATGACAATGGTAAAGCTATCGAACAAATTACAGAACGCATGCGTAATTTAGCTCATGTTCCGGTCCAAACCTGGACTCTAATCTTAGATACTGAAGGTTGGTTTGGAAACTTATTTGGGGATTGGAAACGTATATTGTTCTTAATGGTCTTAGCTTTTGGTGGTCTGTTACTTCTTCCCTGTTTGATACCTTTGGTTAAGAATGTAGCTACCAGGACAGTTAATGCAATGTTAGCTCAAAATGATACTGTTAAACTTTTATATTTGGTTACTGCTAAGAGAAACAGGTTGAACAATAATGCACAACCTCTTCCACAGGTAGAATAAGAAGACCCCCACACTTCATACACCCCTGTCTTCAGCGGACCCTCCCCTTCGAGGGGACACATTCTGTGTGCTGGTCCAAAGCATGGTTCCGGTGCCAGTTGCTCCAAAGTGTGATGCCCCCAGGATAAAAACACAGGCAGACACTGGGGCCAGACTGCCCCCCCAAATATTTGGACCACCCCAAATGACACATCCCCACGCTCTGGGGACTGTGTCCTGCAAGGTGACATACAGTGATGCCCGGTCCAAACACCAGTTCTGATGCCACGAGCTTCTGTTTGCAGGGCTTCCCCGAGGCCTGTATTTCAAAATATTGGGGGGGGGGGCAGTTTGGCCCCAGTGTCTGCCTGTGTGTTTGTCCTGGGTGCACCGCACTTTGGAGCAACTGGCACCGGAACCGCGCTTTGGACCAGCACACAGAATGTGTCCCCTTGAAGGGGAGGGTCTGCTGAAGACGGGGGTGTATGAAGTGTGGGGGTCCAAACCAATGTTCCCTCTAAGCCGTGGAGTCTTGTGAGCAAAAATTCTACTTTGTGAGCTACTGGCATTAAAGTTGTGAGCTTACAATTTGGCTACTGCATAAATTAGTTTGCTCTGGAGCCATCCTTCCTGAGCTAAGACAAAAAGGTGTGAGCCGGAGTCTAAAAAACTGTGAGCTAGCTCACACTAACTCAGCTTAGAGGGAACAGTGGTCCAAACCTTATTTTGGGTGCAGGGAGCACTTCCTTATTCAAATTTCCTTTGAAATACAGGCCTCGGGGAAGCCCTGCAAACAGAAGCTTGTGGCATCAGAACCGGTATTTGGACCGGGTATCACTTTATGTCACCTTGCAGGGCACAGTCTCCAGAGCGTGGGGATGTGTCCTTTGGGGTGGTCCAAAGATTTTGGGGTGCAGCCTGGCCCCAGTGTCTGCTTGTGTGATTGTCCTAGGGGCACTGCACTTTGGAGCAGCTGGCACCAGAACCGTGCTTTAGACCAGGATACAGCATATGTCCCCTCGAAGGGGAGAGTCCTGTGAATGTGGGGGTATATGATATGTGGTGGTCCAGACCTTATTTTGGGGTTCAGAGCTTTCCAACTCACTCTCCTTAGTGTTTCTGAATCTGTGTGGACTTGATTCTTTTTCTGGGAGAAATGCACATGGAAAATGAAACAAAAAAAATATTCAGCCATTGGTGGAAGACAACAATTGTGGAAGACAGATTAATTTTCCTGAGGAGGGAGTTCCAAACTTTGGGAACCATGAATGAAAAGGCCCTTTCTTGGATTGCTACCCATCAAGCCTCAGTTGGGAGGGGCAGCCAAAGCAGGAGTAGAGTGGATAGAAGAAGGTAGTCTTTAAGGTATACTGGCCCCAGCCGTATAGGGCCTTAGAGGTCTGTACCAGCATCTTGAAAAAGGACATGTTCCCTGCCCCAAGGGGGCTACAACCTTCATTTCAGCTGGGATGAGGAAGAGACGGCAAGATATGAGGTTGAACACAGTTACTGGAAAGGCCCACTTGTCACTGCGGCATGCCAGCAACTTGTCCCCAGAGCAAGACCAGCCAGTTGTACCTTTGGCAGTTTGTTTATACCATTGCAGTTGTGCCCTAGGCCAGCACAGTACTTCTCGGCATCACCTCCCTGCTTGTAGGGCCTGCAGCTCATCCCATTCTCAGCAGCCACCCACAGAACGAGATACTTCATGCCCTCTCATGACTCACCTGTTCTGGGCCTAGAGGAGGCAGCTACTCATAGGTTGCATCCCGCCCTGCCTCTCTGTTGTAGATGACCCAGGCATGAAGAGATTGACATTTCCTCCCTTCTTAGAATTGGCCGCGTGCCTGTGTGTGTGTGTGTGTGTGTGTGAGTGAGAGAGAGAGAGAGAGAGAGAATTAGCTAAGAAAATCACCCCAGAGCCAAAGCAGCTGTTGAGTAGTGCTTTAAATCCACCAAGAGGGCTGAACTGAGTTTGGTGCTGGCAGGGAGAAGTTGGAGTGAGAGGATCTGGAGGCAGAGAAGACATTAGGCTTTGGGGCTGAATTTAACAGAAGAAGAGGAAGAGGAAGAGATTGGATTTATACCCCGCCCTTCATTCACAGTCTCAAAGTGGTTTACAAACTCCTTTCCCTTCCCCTCCCCACAACAGACACCCTGTGAGGTAGGTGGGGCTGAGAGAGTTCTTTCCAGAACTCTCTTTGAGAGAACAGCTCTGACAGAACTATGGCTTGCCCAAGGTCATCCAGCAGCTGCAAGTGGAGGCGTGGGGAGGGGAATAGGGTTGCCAAGTCAGAAACTTACCGGAGTGGGGGACTCCTGGCCGTCGTCTTGAGCGTGCATGCGCCGCATCCACGTCACCCGGAAGTGACGCAGGTACGCTGGGCACGCTGGGGGCGGGGCCAGGACCATCTGAAGGGAAACCATAGAGTTTTCCCTCGGATGGTCCTGGCCCTGCCCCCCGGGGGGACTTGGCAAGCCTAGAGGGGAATCAAACCCAGACCGGTTCTCCCAGATTAGAGTCCGTGCACTTAACCACTACATCAAACAGGAGTGTTAAATATTTAATTCAGGGTGTGTGTTTTTCAAAATAAATCTTGCTCTTGTTCACTTTTAAAAAGAAACCATCTCATGCTGGTCAGTTTTACCTCAGCAATTGTTCCAGGCTTTGGTGGTTTATACTCAGGGCCATATCCAAGACCCTCAACCCTGATTTATATTCTTAATTTCCAGATGGGAATCCTGGAGTAGTGGGATAGGCAAAAAAATTGAATGGGACGGAGGAAAAATATCCTGTGTAAGTTCTGAGGTGAGGCCTCTGGATATCCGTCACAGGGAGTACGTAATTACTTTTTAGGGAGCCAGTCGCCACCACAGACTTAGAGTATGTGCAGACTACATTTATCTATTTGCTCATTTCTTATTATTTATACTCCACCTTTCTCCCCAATGGGTACTCAAAGGAGCTTACATTGTTCTCCCCTCCATTTTATCCTCACAACAGCCCTGTGAGGTAGGTCAGGCTGAGAGCATGTGACTGGCCTAAGGTCACTCAGTGAACTTCCATGTCAGAGTGGGATTTGAACCTGGCTTTTCAAGATCCTAGTCCAAGATTTTAACCACTACACCATTACATAGTCATAGCCCACCCACTCATAGTCAGTATATAAAGGTGGACATTTGTTTAAAATAGAACTGAGATTATGAGGGCACGTGACCTTAGAACATTCCCATGGAAACTAAAAGCCTCTTTGGGTAAATTAGAGCAACACACTAACTTCTAAAAATCACTACCACATTATAAGTGAATATTTCTTTGAATATTCACTTTTCACAGGACTCAGCTTCTGCCTTTAAGGGAAGGCCAGGTCTGTTATTTATTTCCCAGGTTTATTGAAAGATAATCTAATAACTCTAGCTACAATTAGGTGAAAGATTACTAGTGACATACAGAAAGCCTGGCATAGAAAAAGGCAATTAAAGTTATATGAGGACGCATGACATTTCTCTGCCTAAACGGGATCTAAGGATGAATTAGACTGTTAAGCCTCTTACACAGAGTCTTTGTTTTAAAAAGAGAGAAAAGCAGCTTCACTGTATTCCAGATCTGAGAAATTCCTACGCCAAAACTTACATTGTGTGTGCTAACATGTAAAACATCATGCCTCTGCTGAATCACCTGATTTCTCACCACCCAAAGCATGACAGTCCTCTGGGCATGCACAAGGTACCCTAAGTTTAATACAAGTAACCACACACATCATTCTTTCTTCTGGAGTTTATTTTGGCAGAAGACCAAACTGTTAGTAAGAAACAACAGAAACTTGTTTTCACTGCCTGAGTGACTGTCTTTTCTCTCAAGGACACTATCTCTGTGTACTGGAACACTGAGAAAGCTGCCTGCTTGTAACTTTTCAGGGAATATCACAAGCTGAGACTATAAGCGACTGCAATTTCAGGCCTGCTTATGCTAACAAGAAAATCCACCCTATGAAAAACACATACATCCTGTATAGCATAGGGCTGCAAGGTCCTCCCTGGTCACCGATGGGGGACGGGGAGCTAGGGTTGCCAGATACAGGTTGAGAAACTCTTGGAGATTTGGGGGAGACAGGGATCTCAGAAGAGTAGAAGCCATAGGCCCCACCCTCCAAAGAGTCTATTTCTCCAGGGGAACTGATTTCTGTAGTCTGGAGATTATCTGTAATTCTGGGGGATCCCCAGGTCCCACCTGGAGGCTGGCATCCATAAATCACATTCCATTCCATGGCAGAATAACCTTTATTTACAAAATTTTGTATGTTGTCTTAAGTTCACAATTCCTCCAACAGTTCTGTCTGCCATATGCCTATAATTTCAGTGCATGAGATACCCAAAGTTAAACACAATTAAAGTCTTATTCGTTTCTTATTCATTTCATTTTTTCCATGGAAGCTTACAGGACTGGACTTTTTAAACATTCTTCATTTGGCTGAATTGTACTCTTTGTTTATAAAGCATCCATCCTAGGTATAATCCTGTGTGTGAGGGAAAAAAAGATTGTTTTAATATTTTAATTAATATTAATTTTAATTAAATTATTTTAATTAATATTAATTCATAAAATACAATAAATTAATATTAATAAATTAATATAAATGAAGTAAATACCTAAATATTATTGTATTATTACCAAGCCAATAATAAACTGATAATAAACTTGCCCTTTCCCTGTTAATAGTTTTATTTAGATAATATTTCTATAGCTAACCCCACTTTTCTTCCCAATGGGAACTCAAAGCAGCTTATATTATTCTCCCCTCCTTGACTTTATCTTTACAATGACCACCTTTTGAGGGAGGTTAGAAAGCTAAACAGGGTTGGCCCTGGTTAATACTCAGATGAGACACCACCAAGAACATTCAGGGTTGCTACAGAGGCAGGCAACGGCAAACAGCCTCTCTCCTTCCTCTCTTGCCTTGAAAACCCTATGGGGTTGCCATGAGTCGGCTGCAGCTTGATGGCCCTTTCCACCACCATCAGGCTGAGCAAGGGAGAGAGGCCCACGGTCCCCCAGGGAACTTCCCTGACAGAGTAGGGGAACTGAACTCAGATAGCCCAGATCTTCGGCTAGCATACTAACATACTAGGGTTGCCAGCTTCCAGTTGGGGCCTGAAGAGCTCCTGCTATTACAATCGACCTCCAAACAACAGAGATCAGTTCCGGGGTCCTCCACCCCCCAGATATTTCCCCACCCAGTGCTGGTAAGACACTCTTTTGGCCCTTTCTCCAGCACTTACCTTTTCCTCCCCAGGGGACTGGTTTCAGAATGCAGGGTCATTCTCTCCCCCAGTCCTGACCCCAACTTGGTTTCAGCCGAGAGGACTTCCTGAGGCACCAAATGGTTGGGGACAATCACATCAACCTACCCTGCCATCACACTTTCCTTCATAGAAACCCACAGTTCTTTGGCCCAGCTGTTCCAACAGGCCTGCCAATGTCCCCGTTGAGAGCTTTGGTCCTTTGGCCAGCTTGTTTCACATGGGCACATCCTGCCTGTCCCAAGCTTTGTTCCCCACAGCAGGCAGGTTCTGACTGGCCCAGGAACTCTGTGTTGGTGGTGGAATGATAGGGACATGAAGGGTCTTTCAAAATGCACAACCTCCCTGAAAGAGATGTGTAATGTATTGAACGTGTTACATGAATCACTCCATTGACATCCCATGTTAAGCTTTAGCCGAACAAAGGCTCCTCTGAACTGAACTCCTATTGGTCGCTCTGCAACAGCGACCAATCAGAACTGCCACTATTCCCTGCGAGGGAAGTAAGCTCATTGGTCTTTATCCAAACAACCTCATTGGTTGATTATTGTAAATAGGTGTGGCTATGTTAGCCCGGGAATGTTTAAAAGGAGCCTAGCTCCCAATTGTTCCTTGTTCTGGTTATGAATGCTTGTTCGATACTTCAATAAAGCTGAATCACTTCTTTGCTGAAATCACTCTCCAGTCCTTTGTTAGCGGCGATCTAACAAGATGGAGAGCAAACTTTAAGGCAGTGCGTAGTTAATCTATGGAGCTCAACACAAGATGAAGACTGTGAGGACCAATTATTTTTAAAGAGAGTAAAATGAAAGGTGTCTTGGGTTCTGCAGGCTAAAATGTTCAGAGAGAAGATGATTCTGAAGCCCTGATCAGAGCAAGAGTATCATGTAGCATGACTGATGGAATGAATGTGCCCACACAAACGATACTTATTTACTTTGTACCCCACCTCCATTTTGTCTTCACCACAACCCTGTGAAATAGGTTAGGCTGAGCGAGTGTGACTGGCCCAAGGCCCTCCAGTGAGCTTCCATGGCAGAGTGGGGATTCCAACCTGGGTCTCTCAGATCCTAGTCTGACTATCCTAGCCTGTCCAACTTTAGACTCGGTGGCAGCAGGAGGAGTCTGTTGGGCTATGTTTGGCACAAGGCAAGTGCTTGACTGACATGGACTACTGCTCTGATGCTGAGTCAAAACCTCTCCCAGGGAGATTCCTTCTACACACCAAGACCATCTTCCAGCTGCCTCACACCTCCTGTGGAGACGGAACAGGAAGTCAGAGTGTCCTTCGTCATAGAAACAAACCTCTACCCCCTTTCATGGTTTCACCAAAGTTTCATTCTTGTCCCATTTCTGACGTAGCACTTGTTATTTGGACAGAACTTCACTGTATTCATTTGATTTATCCTTACAACAGTATTTGTGCTATTCTAGATATTACAAAAACGTGCTGCGGTGGCTCAAGTGGTTAAGACACTGAACTGCAGACTGGAAGGTCGTTCGTTCAGCAGTTCAAGACCCGAGTGCCGCATGACGGAGTGAGCTCCCGTCTCTAGTTCCAGCTCCTGCCAACCTAGCAGTTCAAAAGCAAGAAATTGCAAGTAGATAAATAGGTACTGCTTCGGTGGGAAGATAACAGCATTCCGTGTGCTTCGACGTGACCATGGAAATGTCTTTGGACAGCGCTGGCTCTTCAGCTTGGAAATGGAGAGGAGCACCGCATCCCTAGAGTCAGATTTGACTGGCTTTCGAGCAAGGGAAACCTTTACCTAGATATTACAAAGGTCACTTTAACTTTCGCCCAAATGTTTTTCCAGTTTTTAAATTTCTTCCCAGAATATTTCCTCATGGTGCAAATTGGCTCCAAGCTATCCAGAATTGAAATCAATCTGATTTTGGGATACAGAGCAGTTTGCAAGTGGAGGAAATTTTAATTCTTTTAATTCTCTCTTGCACCCAAACTGTATATGCAAAATGCTCAAAATTTGCCATGCATGCGAAGGGGAAAATATTAGCCTCCCTCCCCCACCTGGAACTTTCCCCAGAAGCAGGCTAGACTTGCTGCCTCCCCATCAACCCCCACAGTGTGAGATTGCCTGACCCATTTGGCAGCTGCTTAGCATGAATCAGATCAAAACTTTGGAATAAAATGTGGGTGCCACCTACTGGCAGGATCCCCCACAACACCAGGGAACCAGCGATAACTGGAACAATGGGTAAGCAGAGGGTGCTGTAGGGCCTTGATTCTGCACAACAGTGAAATTCAACCTTTGCAGGGACTTTCCTCCTTGCTGGTGTTGGCCTCCCTTTTTCCCACTGCCACAGACCTTCATATTCATAGCATGGTCCCCAGGAGGGCTCTGAAGATGCACTTAGCATTCTGAGAAGTTTTGATCCTCAGGAAAGATTATTCTTTGGGGGCGCCACAAACAGAAGTGGGGTTTATGGGGACCTAAACCCCTCAGGGATATTCTGGGCCTGCTGGTTCAATCTACTGGACTGCAGACTGAGCATTTTCTGTCAATTAAAGGGATGTATTGTTTCCCAAAATGTGTTATATGTGTGAGCAAATGTATAAACTGCAGTGCTCTCATCTATTCCGGGGTCATTTCGTAGAAAAAGAGCTAGGGGGACTCATTAGCATAACTCATTAGCATATGCCACACACCCTGACATCACCGGAAGTGTGTCCTCCCCACAGCCGGCGGCGACCTCCAGCGGGCACCAGCAGGGAGCTCCAGGCCCCGCCCTCCCGCACCTCACCCGGGGGGATGGTGTCCCCGGCGTCCCCCCCCCCAAATGACCCCTGCATCTATTTGATTTATGTGCCCTTTTAGCTCAGTCTCTTTCTCACATCATGCTTGTGGCAGAATAAGAAGTTGGATTGTTGGTCTGTTTTTGTGCATGGGTGGGACATGTAAGCACATGGAACAGCTGTGCCTCTTAGATGAATTGTATGTTTTCTGTTGGCCTCACCCATAACCCATCACCTGTACCTTGGGCACTTGATAGGGTAGCCAGGTTACATCCCATCCTCAAACTTTGTCCGCCGCCCCCCCCCCACTGTTCAATAAGGCAGTGGGGAGAAATGGGGGGAATGGCATCCTGCCATGACATCACTTCCAGCTGCATAACCAGAAGTGATGTCACTGCATCACGGAATGCCCTAGAATTCACCTATGGTGTTTACCTTAGAGTCTCTGTGAATCCTAGAACATCCCATGGATGCAGTGAAATCACTTCCAGTTACACAGCTGGACATGATGTTGTAGGAATCCACTTGGGTAAATCCCACCCCTGCCAGTCTCCCAGGGCTGGCGACCCTAAGCACATGTTCTACAACCCTGTCAAATTTCTGCAACTTCCAGGAGGAAGCAACCCTACTTCTGAAAAGTTGACAAGCATTTAAATTGAGATTTTCACCTGCAGACATAAGAATCCTCTGGCCACCACCTACTGCATAAAGTAGAGGGCATCATTGGACTTGGACTGTGATGCAAATGTTGTTCTCAGGGCCAAAAAAGACTCATGCACTTCCCTGGACGGTGCCTGTGTTGAGATTTCCATCAGCTCAGCCTAGTAACACCCTTAAAAGGGGAGAATGAGGACTGCAGAGGCCACAGGAATTTCTTTTGCTATGGATGAACACAGCTATGTCTGATGTATACGGTAAATTAAATGTGGGATACCTGTATTCAAACTACTTACTTGACTAGGAAGCACTGTGAGCCTGGTACCTGTTTGGTCCATTAAATGACCCAGAACCTCAGCTTCCATTATTAAAACAAAACAACAAGCCTCCTAGATTTGGAAGCCAGATGTGAAGACAGTGTCCTATAGCAGCATCCCCTTCCCGCCCCCACCTGTTTTTGACAACCAGCTGTCTTATTAACCCATGTTGTCCACCAGAGCAGAAATAAACCAGCCAGGGCTTTCCTTGCCAGGGCTAAAAGCATCTTGCCCCAGGCCTCAGGGGTAGGTATCCGGGGGGGGGGGGGCTGCAGGCCTTCCCATAGAATCCCTGGAGCAGAATGAGCACAAGCCGAGCAGAGCTGGAGGGGACAGAGCTCTTGGAGGGCAATCTCAGCCCTGACTGTACAAACCACTGTCAACAGAGGTTCCTTCCCTAGTAGAGTTCACCCCACTCTTTATGCAAATCTACAGCTGACTGTACACTGTGCATGAATGAAGTCACCACGGAGTGTGGGGAGAACCACATTCTCAGCTTTAGCAGCCTCATAAGAAGTAAATGTGAAACCCATAAATGCAGGGTTGCCACCCTCCAGGTGACCCCTGGAGATCACATGATATTACAATTGATCTCCAGACAACCAAGATCAGTTCCCCTGGAGAAAATGGCTGCTTTGGAGGGTGGACGTTGTTATTGTAGCCCACTGAGGTCCCCCCCTTCCCCAGACTCCACCCCCAAAATCTCCAGGTATTTCCCAACCCAGACCTGGCAACCTTACACAATCACCCTGAGCTTTGTGGAAAACAGCCAAGCTACAGAAAGACCCTGATCACAGTCCCCCCCACCAGTCCCTTTTGTCACAGACACACCTGTCTTCTCAGGCAGGCCTGGCTCCTAATGACGCAACTGGGCCTGCTGCTGCCTGATGGGCAGGACAGCACCTCCTCCTGGTGATGGAGGCTGCTCCCCTTTACCTGCTTGCCCCCTTTGCAAGGCTGCTATAGGGCTGCAGCAAGGAAGCCAGGCTGGGTTTGCCACTTCCCCAGCCAGCCAGCTGCCTTAAGAGGAAAAAACTTCTGCTCAACCAAGAGGATCAATGTAACAGGAGAGAGAATGGGATTAACCCCCCCCCCCCGAATGTTAAACCAGCAGTGGCATCCTGTGTGACTATAAAACCTACATCCACAAATGGCTTACTTTCAATAGGCGGGTGTTTATATCCTGTGAAAACTCTCAGTGCAAAGTTCCAAGGGTTCAAAGTGTTGAAAAAGACAGCCAGCAATTTTTTTGGACATCAAGTCACAGCTGATGTATGGTGACCCTGTAGGATTTTCAAGGCAAGAGATATTAGTTTGCCATTGCCTGCCTCAGTGCAGCAATTCTTGGGTGGTCTCCCATCCAAATAGCGACCAGAGCAGACCCTGTTTAGCTTCTGAGATCCAGTGAGATTGGGCTAGCCTGGTTTATCCAGGACAGGGGCAATCTAGCAGAGCCCAAAGTAAGGGTCTGCTACAACCATGAACACTCCCCTCCCCCAATACACATGCCCAAGAGAGAGGACTCTCTGGTTCCCTCTCACCTCAGGATAAGAACATAAGAGAAGTCAATGTTGGATCAGGCCAATGGCCCATCCAGTCCCAACACTCTGTCACACAGTGGCCAAAAATACCAGGTGCCATCAGGAGGTCCATCAGTGAGGCCAGGACACTAGAAGCCCTCCCACTGTTGCCCCCCCCCGCCCCAAGCACCAAGAATTCAGTGCATCACCTGCCCCAGCCTGTGAGTTCCTATCTATACCTTGTGGCTAATAGCCACTGATGGACCTCTGCTTAATATGTTTATCCAGTTCCCTCTTGAAGCCGTCCATGCTTGTAGCCGCCGCCACCTCCTGTGGCAGTGAATTCCATGTGTTAATCACTCTTTGGGTGCTTCCCTTTATCTGTTCTAACCTGACCGCTCAGCAATTTCATGGAGTGCCCATGAGTTCTTGTATTGTGAGAAAGGGAGAAAAGTACCTCTTTCTCGACCTGCTCTATCCCATGCATAATCTTATAAACCTCGATCATGTCACCCCTCAGTCGTCATTTCTCCGAGCTAAGGAGCCCTAAGCTCTTTAACCTTTCCTCATAGGGAAAGTGTTCCAACCCGTTTATCATTCTAGTTGCCGTTTTCTGCACTTTTTCCAATGCTATACCATCCTTTTTGAGGTGTGGTGACACAGTACTACAAATGAGGACATACCATCAATTTATAAAGGGGCATTATGATACTGGCTGATTTGTTTTCAATTCCCTTCCTAATAATCCCCAGCATAGTGTTGGCCTTTTTTATTGCAGTCACACACTGTCTCAACATTTTCAGTGAGTTATCTACGACTCCAAGACCTCTCTCTTGGTCAGTCTCTGCCAGTTGAGACCCCATCATAGTTAGGATTTTTGGCTCCGATGTGCATCACCTTGCACTTGGCCACATTGAACCCCATTTGCCACATTGACGCCCACTTGCCCATCCTCGACAGATCCCTTTGGAGTGCCTCACAATCCTCACTGGTTTTCACCACCCTGAACAACTTCGTATTATCCACAAATTTAGCCACTTCACTGCTTACTCCCAACTCCAAATCATTAATAAACAACTTAAAAGAATCAGACCGAGTACTAATCCCTGCGGTACCCCACTGCTTACCCCCCTCCACTGAGAACATAAGAACATAAGAGACGCCAATGTTGGATCAGGCCAAAGGCCCATCCAGGCCAACACTCTGTATCACATAGTGGCCAGAAATACCAGTGCCATCAGGAGGTCCACCAGTGGGGCCAGGACATTAGAAGCCCTCCCACTGTTGACCCCCCCCCCCGTACCAAGAAGAGACAGAGCATCACTTGCC
>NW_015165833.1:447668-450721 GCF_001447785.1 Gekko japonicus | reverse complement strand
GGGGGGGAATGGAGGAGATGGAGCTCTTCTCCACCCCCCGCGAGTATCGCGGGTC
The DNA here is from genome assembly GCF_001447785.1 of Gekko japonicus. Classification (NCBI taxonomy): domain Eukaryota; kingdom Metazoa; phylum Chordata; class Lepidosauria; order Squamata; family Gekkonidae; genus Gekko; species Gekko japonicus. The sequence continues at coordinate 450,666 of NW_015165833.1, read as the reverse complement.
CCCGTCTTGTCCTTATACTAATAGCGAAAGGCGCCCCCTGCGTGTGGATATCTAAATCTGCACATCGGGGGCACCTGGGGGGCAGGGAGATTTTCGTGCACACGTGGGGCGGTCCCCAGGTGTGCACAAAAATCTGAAAACTGCAAAAAACTATCAGGGGGATACTTAAATCCCCCCAAAAGTGACAGAGCGTCCCCTGCGCATGCGCAGGGAACGCTCTGCAAACGGCCTCGCTGACGCCGACGCTTGGGGGGGGGGAGAGATCGAGCCGGGGGAGGGGGGAGGAGACTGGAAGAAACTGCGGCCTCTGCAAATGGCCTCGCTGCCGCTGCCACCGCTTCAGAGCCAGGGGGAGGAGAGATCGAGCTGGGGGAGGGTGGAGGAGACGGAGGGGAACCGCGGGCTCTGCAAACGGCTTCGCCGCCGCCGCCGCTTCGGAGCTGGGTGGGGGAGCGCCACAACCCGCATGCTGCCTTCCTCTGACCCACCAAGCAGGCATTGGCCTCTGCCACAGTCCCTCTTCACTCACCAGGCACACACCAGCAGCACCCAGATCCCCTCCACTCCCTTCCTACACATGCTCGCTCGCTCGGCACGCGGGATTACGCAGTCCTCCTGCACCCCTCTGGCCCCCGCTGTAGTGTGGCTCTGTCCCCCGTCCCCCCCCCCACGGCCTCTCACTATCGTGCTCGTAGAATTTCTACCTTAGCCTGCAGTGCTGTGCCCGCTTTACTTGGGAGCAAGGACCATTCAGAGCCGGGGGGGGGGAATCGAGCACGGGTGTGTGTGGAGGAGACAGGGGGGAACTGGCAGGATGGGGGGAGCTTCCCTCCTCCTGCTGCCCTCTCCTCTGTCTGATTACTGTGGAGCTCCCCCCCCCCCCCCGGGGGTCGGGGGCCGTGCCCCTTTCCTGCCTCTTGTGCTTATCTAATTTCCTTTTGAAGCCGTCCATGCTTGTAGCCGCCGCCACCTCCTGTGGCAGTGAATTCCATGTGTTAATCACTCTTTGGGTGAAGAAGTACTTCCTTTTATCTGTTCTAACCCGACCGCTCAGCAATTTCATTGAGTGCCCACAAGTTCTTGCATTGTGAGAAAGGGAGAAAATTACCTCCTTCTCTACCTGCTCTATCCCATGCATAATCTTATAAACCTCAATCATGTCTCCCCTCAGTCGTCGTTTCTCCAAGCTAAAGAGCCCTAAGCGCTTAACCTTTCCTCATAGGGAAAGTGTTCCAACCCTTTTATCATTCGAGTTGCTCTTTTCTGCACTTTTTCCAAAGCTATAATATCCTTTTTAAGGTGTGGTGAACAGAACTGCACACAGTATTCCAAATGAGGTTGCACCATTGATTTATATAGGGGCACTATGATATTGGCTGATCTGTTTTCAATACCCTTCCTAATAATCCCCAGCATAGCATTGGCCTTTTTTATTGCAGTCACACACTGTCTCGACATTTTCAGTGAGTTATCTACTACAACTCCAAGATCTCTCTCTTGAACAGTCTCTGCCAGTTCAGACCCAATCAATGTGTATTTATATTTAAGATTTTTGGCTCCAATGTGAATCACTTTGCACTTGGCACATTGAACCCCATTTGCCATGTTGACGCCCACTTGCCCATCCTTGACTGGTTTTCACAATCCTCACTAGTTTTCACCACCCTGAACAACTTCGTTATCATCTGCAAATTTAGCTACTTCACTGCTTACTCCCATCTCCAAATCATTAATGAACAAGTTAAAAAGCAGTGGACTGTTTGCAGTGGACATCTGTTCCCAGAGAGCAAACTGATATCTACCCATACACGCAGTATAGTTTGTAGTCTTGATGCCAAGTGCACCCGCAGAATAAAACTTTCTTCCAAATGAATCAATTTTTCTCCCTTCTTTCTCGGGAGGGGTGGAATGACTGCCTCTGCCTTTGGAAGAAGAGGTGACTACGACGAAATTAGGTTTAGGGTGGGTGAATAAAAACTCAGCGCTCTGCTTCTGCACCTTATACATATGATCTACTCTCCGGCTCGAGGCAGGGGTAGATGCCGGGTGAGACCATAGGGTTTTAGCCGCCTGAACAAGGCCCGACGTCATCGGTAAGGCTATTGGTGTAGAAGTGTCCATCTGTACGATATCAAACACAGAGTCCATTACGGTAGGCGGGGGTTGCACCGTAGACAGGGTCATTGTGTTTGCTATCCGTTTGATAAAGTCCCCATAAGATTTGAGATCCTCTGATGGAGAAATTGGAAGATCCTTGCCCACTTGGTGAGGTGGCGAGGGTTCCATCTGAGGATCGGGGTTTTCATCTTCTGATTGAGAGGTGTCGGAAGAGACGAAATGTTCAGATGGTTCAGAAAAGGAAATAGGCAACATAGGTGTCGATGGGACAGGGTCCGATGGCCCTTTAAACTTGGGAACTATTGGAGGCGGTGGTTTGGAAGGTTTGCTTGTCAGTCTCGATGGCTGAGGCTGCACAATCTCTGGCGTCAGTGGAGGATTTTGATACTGAGAGAGCTGGGGGGAGGTAGACTGACGGTCCCAATCCACCAGCTGGTGTGGAAACCACGGCATGCCACTTGAGAATGGATAGGCCCCATACATGTATTGCCATTGCCGCTGATCCGAGGGGGGTGGCAGTGGGTGGATTGGTGCCGATGGCCATTCTCGATCATTGGGTCAGAACGGTGAAGGATGAACAAAAGTGTCAGCTCCACGCTCGGAGTGTAGGCTTTCAACACTGGAAGACCAGGAGATTTGCATTAAGTCCATATCGTGCTCAGAGTCAGTGAGCTGGACAGGACACAGCGAAGGCAACTGCGGTACACCTTGTGGCTGCTCTTGGCTTGAAGAGTCAAGCGAAGCAGCCCCTGTGAGATTCGATTCCGTGGCCCTCCGAGGGGTCAGCGGAGTTTGCATAGGGAGAGTTTTCTTATGCTTTTTGTGCTTGACTGGCCGATTGTCCTTGCCTTCCCTGCATTTTTTGGAGGGAGTATGGGCT
>NW_015165833.1:435632-445404 GCF_001447785.1 Gekko japonicus | reverse complement strand
CGCTCTCCCTCCTTCCCTCCCTCGCTCGGTGGGTCATCGCCTCCTCGGACTGGCCGCGGGGCTCTCCAGGACATGGGCGAGCTGGCAAGCAGCGGAGCGCACTTAAGCTGAGGTGAGGAGCCGCTTTGGGGAGCTGCCTGCAGGATGAGCCCCGCTCTGCGGAGCAGCGAAGACGCGCCGGGGAAAGTGGGCGCCGGCACCAGCCCCCCCTCCTCCCGCCACGCCACGCTTAGGGACTCTGCAAAAATAAAGGGAAGGAGGGAAAGAAGGGGAGAAACCCAGCCCCCGCCCTCCATGCAAGCCAAATTCACCCGCTGCCAAGTCCTGCTTCTGCCCCGGTAAACGATCACGTTTCAGCACCGCGTAAAACCGCTCAGGCGTAGCAGCGCAGCGGCGCGAACTTTGGGCACGCAGGCGGGGCGGGGCTGGCCCGGAGGAGCAGGCGCGGGCTTTACTCCGGCGCCAAAAGACCCCTGCCCCCGGGGGAGGCTGAGCCCCTTCCTGGGAATTTCAGCGGAGGCTGGAGGCTGAAGCCCTCCCGCCCCCGCCCCCGCAGATTACGCCTATGGGCCCCACTGCCTCCCTGGCTGGTTTCCTACTTCTAATGTATTTGAAGAAAGTTTTATTGTTGGTCTTTATATTTTTTGCTATATACTCCTCATATTCCTTTTTTGCCTGCCTGATCACAGACTTGCATTTTATTTGCCACAGCCTGTGTTCCCTTTTATCAGCGAGACTAGCTTTCCACCGCTTAAAGGAATCTTTCTGACCTTTTACAGCTTCCATTACTTTGTGAGTTAACCATGCAGGCTTTTTCCTATACCTATTTGTGCCTTTCCTAACCTGCTGTATATATTTTTTCTGAGCCTCTAGGATTGTAGATTGTAGTCTCCAAGCTTCCCCAATGGTTCTGACCCTTTCTACATTTCCTTTCAGTTTCTTCCTCACATGTCCCCTCACATCAGAGAAGTTACCCCTTTTAAAGTTAAAAGTGGTGGTGCCGGTCATTTTGGGTAACTCCCTATTTATACAAATGTTGAACTCAATAACATTATGGTCACTGTTCCCAAGTGGCGCAATCACTTTTACATCTCTTACCAGGTCTTGGGCGTTACTTAAGACCAAATCCAGGATCGCCTCTCCCCTGGTAGGTTCCGTGACCATCTGCTCCACAGCACAGTCATTAAGAGTGTCTAGAAACTCAATCTCTTTTCCCGACTAGAACACATATTGACCCAGGATATGATTTATTAGCCACAAGGTATAGATAGGAACTCTCAGTCTGGGGCAAGTGATGCTCTGTATTCTTGGTGCCTGGTGGGTGGGGCAACAGTGGGAGGGCTTCTAGTGTCCTGGCCCCACTGCTGGACCTCCTGATGACACCTGGTATTTGTGGCCACTGTGAGTGTTGGACTGGATGGGCCATTGGCCTGATCCAACATTGGCTTCTCTTATTTTCTTATCCCTTCTTAGACCATAAAATGCCAGACGACCTATCCTGCTGACTCCCTCCTCCCCACCTTTGCCATCTCAGCTACTGCCTCAACAGGAAACACATGGCTGTTTTCACACATAGTTGGCTAATGCACTTTAGAGATAGTTTCCAATTGGGTTTTCTTGTGTGAAGAAACTATCTGCAAACGATTGTGAAGACTGCAAAAGATTTCAGTGTATGTGAAAACTGCTGCCGATGGCCTCGGCTTCTCTTGCAGACAGGGACTTGGATGGCTATCTATATATCTAATTTCCAAGTGTGCCCCTATCTGTGGATACCTAAACCCACAGATAGGGGGCACACTTACCCCAATCAGGCTTTTCTGCAAACTTGGGTGACTCCCTAGGTTTGCAGAAAAATATGAAAAGTAAAACAAACAAACAAACACTGGGAGGTTTAAATTCCCCCTCACTTACCATGGAGCAACTGGAGAGGGGCCCAGGTGGTTGCCGCTGCAGTGGTGGTGGTGACTGCAGCAGCAGCAGAGCCGCTGAGCTGCCAGCTGGCCCAGCTGCAGCAGCAGTGGCTGGGAACTGCTGGCAGCCTTAGCCATGGCGGAGCCTGGGAACCGTTCCAGGCATGTGGCAACTCCCAGATACCACCACCGTTGTCACACAAGAGGATGATGGGGGTGGTTGAGATCCACCCCATGAGTTTTGCAGGCCCCCTACTTGTCTTCTCTCATTCCTTCCGAAAACTGCACCCCATCTCTACCCTATGCCAGTCAATTCTGTCCGCAGGGAGGTGCCTGCTGACTCCAGGGAGACACACAGGTTCTTTGCCCAATAGGAACCGTCACCCTGAAGGTGAGTGAAACCTTACCTAGAGGAGCCCCAATGCTGTGAACCCACAGTAAAGGTCTCTCTGGTGCCAAAGGTGCCTGAACCAATCTGGCCCCCCTTCACATATAACCCAGCTCTACTGCACAGGGTCCATTCCAGAATTTCCAATCTATTAATGGTTAACGTCTTTTCCCCGTTTCATTTTTTACAGCCCATTACATAAGGCTTGCTTGTGCCACCAGAGTTCTCAGCTGTCCTTTGAAATTGAAGAAGATACTGGCTGCTATGGGTGGGGGGAACTGTAGTTCAGTGGTAGAACATCTGCTTTGCATGCAGAAGGTCCCAGGTTCAATCCCTGGCATCTCCAGTTAAAAGGATCAGATAGCAGGTGATGTGAAAGACCTTTGCCTGAGACCCAAGAAAGCCACTGCCAGCTTGAGTAGACAATATAGATCTTGATGGACCAAGGGCCTGATTCAGTATGAGAGCTCTGTTTTATTGAGTGGTAGAACATCTGTTTGGCATGCAGAAAGTTCCAGGTTCAATCCCCAGCCTCCAGTTAAAAGGACCAGGCAGCAAGTGATGTGAAAGACCTCTGCTCGAGACCCTGGAGAGCTATGGCCAGTCTGACAACACGGACCTTGATGGACTAAGGATCTGATTCAGTATAAGGCAGCTTCAAGTGCTCACTAAGCCATTTTCATGTTGAAGGATGGGATGGCAGAATGCAGTCAGCCTGGTCAGATGGGTGGAGCAACTTCTGGAACCTTCAGTGGCTTGTAGAGGAGCTGTGTTCAGAACATAGAGTTGATCTCAGCAGGACGAAGGTGAGGCAAAGGCTCTCCCCCTGGGGCACTCTGCACATGCATAGAGATCCGGACTGTTCCCCCTCTTCCAAGCTGACACTCTGCAAGTGTTATCCCACAGGGGAGCCTTTGCTGCTTCAGCCAGCCTCACTAACATGCCCATTTCTAGACCTGGTTGTCACAGGGAGAAGATTCACCTCCAGCTCAGAGGAGACAGGTGTGTTTTAGTGTTTTATTTCCCCAAAAAAGCAGGCAAGTGGACTACAGACAGGCTCAGCCCAAGTGTTGTCCCCCACCCCCACCCCATTCTCTCCAGTTTGAAGCAGACACACCAGGAGAATTAAACAAAGGCACCATTCTTTGTTTAAAGTAGCTCACCCTGTGGCTGATTCTCTTGTTGGCCTGTAACATCTGGATCAATTTATTGTTTTAAAAAATGGAAAATTAAATACCAAGATTTATTTTAAAAAGACAACCAACGACCATCCAACATACATGAGACCAAAAAAAAATATCAATCACTCAATCAAGAGGCGGCAGTGGCACGAGGAAACATCGACAGGAGCATCTCCCAAGGGTTCTTTTACACACGTGATGAAATGGTAAGTGTGGCCAATGAGAAGAGGGCTTCGATTTCCAATCAGCAAAGAAGCGAGACGTACCAGGAAGCCAGGGATTGTCACCACCAGGTCTGGGCTACAAGCAAGAGTAGGTACACAGGTCTAGGAGGGAGCTGGCATTGTGCTTATTCAGTCTCTTGGCCTGGACTACGGTGGGGGAGAGGGACCAATCCCGGAAGTTTCACTGCGGAGGAGCCTAGTAGTCCTGTGGTGAGGAGAGAAGGCAGGTGATCAATGCAGAGGCTTAGGCAGAGAGCTAACTTGATCCTCCCACCCACCAATCTAAGGGGGTGATAAGGAAAGGGAAGTTCAGCACAGCAGTAACAGAACTAGTGCTTGGGAAATATAGCCCAAACTTTAACCTTTCAATGAAAGGCAATGTCGTGTAGGGGTCAGAGCACTAGGATCTGGGAGACCCACATGCGAGTCCCCATTCCAACAAGATATTGGGGAAGGCAGGGAGGGAGAGCGTCAGACTAGGATCCGGGAGACCCAGGCTCGAATCCACACTCAGCCATGGAAGCTCAGTGGGTCTCAGCCGATCCTACTTCACAGTGTTGTTGTGAAGATAAAATGGGGGACAATGATGTGAGTTGCTGTGGGACCCCGTTAGGGAGAAAGGCAGGTATAAATGAAGTAAATACAATAAATACATAAATAATGATGCTGCCCCTCCAAACCTGCTGAAAGGAAATATTCAAGGGCAAAGAACAGTATTTTTCCATTAAGGAAACCAAACAGAAGATGCAATTAGTCCCCAACCCATCAGTTTGCAGCCAAGGAAACAAGAGGGATTGGTTCTGGTGCTAGAGCCTGGCTAGAAAGCCCGAGAAAAGGATCAGAGGTTGAAGGAGGAGAGCACCAAATATTCAAAATATCCAGGCGGATACTTACAGCACGGGGCTTCTTGTTCAACTTGAGATCAATCCTGCAAGGAGATGGAAAAAGAGAACAGCGGTCAGCCCTGACTGGGGTCCCAGACGGTGCAAAGCCCCAGTGGCTGCACAGGGCAGGTGGTCAGCTCATCCCCACTCACCAACACAGCCAGGCCAAAGCAGAATCCCCCACCCCGGCCCAGCACAGAAAGGCAAATTTCCACCCATACAGACACAATCAGGCAAAGAGAATCAAGGCATGCACTAGGTTAGCATGTTAACAATAACGCTCTGAAGAGAAGACAGATCATTTATTGAGTGTCAAAATTAAAGAGGATTTGGATACACTTGCAGTCACCCAAGAGGGGCCCTGGAATGCTTTGTATTGGGGGGGGGGGGAATCACCACGCCTGCACAGCTAATCAACTTTAGAAAGCAAAGCAGGAAAAAAATGTCAGTTTTTTAAGTAAAAAAACCTCAAGAGAAGTTTATCTGCTTTTTAAAACGACATAAAGAAGCAGAAGAGTGAAGCCGACTGGATTTTTTTTGCCCAAGTTATTAAATAAAGTATTACCTCCATCAATGCTTTTGTCTTTTTTTTTTTAAGTGCCAGCCTAATCTAATATACATACCTACAATTAAACAGATAAACTATGGGTTAGAATCGTTTTGAGGAGGGAGGAGTTGGGGGGGGGGAGTGGGAGGGTCTGCACACTAACACAGCACAAAAAGCAAAGTCGAGTCAAACTTACTCAAAGTCATAATCAAACATGCCAGACGGACTGAGTGGCAGCATTTGAAAGGAAGAAAGCAACAGAAATTAATTGACTAAGGAATTAAATCCATTAGTTGATTAGCCACCCTAGCAAAATTATTCCAAAATAAAGACAGCCAGGGACAAGGTGCTACACAATCCGACCCCCAGAATCTCTCATCCCCATTGCCAGCCTGAAGAGCCCCTCTCTGTCTGACACCCTGGAGCACGCGGGGGGGGGGGGGGGGGGGGGAGAAATCTGCGGCTGGACCACTGAAACAACATGAGAAAGGAGAGGATCTCCCACTTCTCTGACGGGATCACGTGTCGTTCAGGGGATAGAGCGGGAGTCCCCAACTTTTTTGAGCTTGTGGGTGTGGTGTATTCGAAAAGACTTAACTGCAGGAACAGCAGGTGGAATACAGGAAGCAGGGGTACCACCCAAGGGTACTTTTAAAGCCACACGCCCCTAGAGAGAGCGATGGATCACTCTGGCCACGTGTGAATTTGAAAATGGTTAAGGAAGCGCATGGGTCATTTGGCAGGGAAAACCGAGACAAGAAAGTCAAACACAGCAAGAGCCACAAGGAAGAGAGGGGAGGAGAGGTGGGAGCCATCCCACAAAAACTACAACCCAAATTTGCATGCAGGGTGCCAGATCTTGACTTCAAGGCTCTGCAACTGCTGAAGAGAAAAAAGACCCTGGGCTTACTCCTCAAAGATGACTCCTTTGAATCAGTAGTTTGGCGGCAAACAAGCAAGCTTGAGCCCAATTCAGAACGGCCCACCCTTCGTCACTGTGGAGACTGAGAACAGAAGGCACCACCGCTCACCTACTGGGCACCAGGTCGTAGTGCCCAGCTGAAAGCACCAGGCACAACCTGGGCTTGTGGGATGGTGAACAGGTTTGTTTCGGCTGCCAGGATCATAGAAACAGTTAAGACTCAGACACTACACCAAAGCAGGCCTGCATTTTTCTGCAATTTTCTGTGCACCTCCCAACATTACTGGCATGAAGACCACCCTGCCTTTAAAAAAAAATACCTTCTTCCCATTTATGTCTCTGTCTGGGTCAAGGGCAAGTTTGCTTCCTGATGTGAGGAGTTCCATGCCTCTCACCCCGCTATTCTAGAGAGAGTCTCCTTTATATGAATGGTGAAGAACCAAACACATTTCCTGTCAGCTGCCATTTAATTAAGGGTCCTTCCCCAGGACTCCTGCCCTAACTCCTTCCACTCCGCACCTGCCCCACCAGCTCACCTGTGTCGGTTTTTGTTCTTCCGTTTTTTGTGGCTACTGTGGTGGCTGCCTGAGGAGGTGGAAGAAGCGGCTTTCTGAGGCTTGACGCCTTGAACGGAGCCATCCAGCTCTTCCGCTTCCTCCTGACTTGGCTCGTTTTCCTGGTTGTGGAAATCTGGGGAAGTGTCACTCTCGGTCCCACTCCCAGGCTCTCCTGGAATGGGACAAAGACAGACAAGTGCTGCTCAGGAAACAGCAGCTTTCCTCAAGCCCTCTTAAATCAGAGCAGCCCCACTGGCCACTCCTAGTGCCAAGCAAAGCACACTGTGCATTTCCAGCTCACATTTAAGTCAGTGATTGTTGTTGTTTTTTGCTGCCAAGTCACAGCTGACATGGCAACCCCACAGGGTTTTCACAGCAAGAGATGTTCAGAGGTGGTTTGCATTGCCTCCCTTCGTGTTGCAATCCTGGTAGTCCTTGGTGGTCGCCCAACCAAATGCTAGCCAGTGCTGACCCTGTTTAGTTTCTGAGATTTGACGGGATTGGGCTAGCCTGGGCTATCCAGGCAAGGGCAAGTCATTGGTTAGGGTCAAGTATATTTATAACCTTTCTAAAATTCCCAGTAGAGTAAGTAGAGTAAACATGGAGAGCACTGGACAATGTGAGGCCAAGCTCTCTCCTTGGCACAGGAGATGCTGGCTTTGGAGAGTGTGCCAGCTGCGTTTCACTGCCACCGCACACATCTGCGGGAATTCTGACTCTACTCTTTGAAAGCTCGGAAGCATACATTGTGGGAAAGAATCCCGCCAGCAGCGTGACTGGCTTGTGGTGGTGGAGGGCTGAACCCAACTTACGTTTTTCAATGAGCTGGTCTTGAACTCCTGCTAGTGCGCTGACTGCCTAGAAAACCAGAAAAAAACCAGCATGAGCAGAACTGAGACCTCTGGATGGACTCAGCTCAATTCTCCAAGCACTCCCAAAGGAACCTAAGTATGAAGTTCCCTTGGAAGACCATCCAGAAACTCTATCTAAACTCGAACACAGTAGCCAGAATGTTAACTGGGGCTTGCTGCAATTAATATATTAAGTCAATTCTATGCCAACTACACAGGTTTCTGGTAGGTTTCAACGCTAGATTAGGAAAGGGGACATGGCATCTGTTCTGCTTGCAGAAGGTCCCACGTTCAGTCCCTGGCATCTCCACTTTAAAGGATCAGGTAGTAGGTGACATGAAAGACCTCTGCCTGAGACCCTGGAGAACTGCTGCCTGTCTGAGTAGACAGTACTGACTCTGATGGACCAAGGGTCTGATTCAGTATAGGGCAACTTCATGTGATTGTTAATATCCTTAATGGCTTGGGCCTCATAAATTGCTGCCCTCGCTCAGAGATCAGCTGAGAGCCCCACCTGGTGGTAACCTGCCCTGTCTCAGCTACACCAACCAGAGATTTGTGCGAAAGCAAACAGGTGCTGCCCACAAGCTTTGGAACTCTCCCCTGGCCCCCGAAATGCTCTTCACTTGTTTTAGTTGCAATGGTTTGGGGCTTTTTGCTGGTTTTAACTGCTGTTGGATTTCATGGTGACTTTTACGATTATGTTGGTATTTGCCTTGCTTTGTTAATTTTCAGCAACATCTGAAAAAACAGCATATAACAAAAAAACCCACAACCTTAACCACATTACACAAGCGTAGCAATTGCTTCCTGGCACAAAACCCAGGATCCTGAGAATCTTGGTTAGATCCATCACATCCCCAGAGGAGAATCAGTGGGGGACGGGGACATCTATAAACGTTGTTGTTCTGCACAGGCACAATATATATTGTTTAGCCAACTAATGCACGAAGCAACTGGTCATGGAGAAATGACAATACAATGTAAAGTAAGGCAACAGGCAGTGGTGGTTCAAAAGCATGTGGTATAGATGGGTGGAACTTCCCATGACTAGACATGAGAACAGGCCTGCTGGATCAGACCAGAGATCCATCTAATCCATAATCCCTGTTCCTACAGTGGTCAGCCAGTTACCGTGGAGGACCAAAAAAACTCACAAGGGCACAAAGGACAAGGCTGCCTCCGAGCACTGGGTTTCAGAGGTTTGCTGCCTGTGAACATGGGAGACAGACTGCAGAATTCTCACTCGGCCCCCCAAACATTCAAGAAAGCAGACAGGCAAGTGCAATGGCTCCTTCCTGCCAGTACCACAGAACCTGCCTCTGCTAGATAAGTCCTAGGAGGGTGATGGAGAAGCTGGTGGGCCGCCTGCTACTTTCTTTGACGCTGACAACCTTGTGTGGGCAATGCTCAGAAGCAGCAATGCCAGGCTTTGGTGTGACACCGCATGGAACATGTCTTATACCCGCCTCCCACAAGCCAAGGGAATGCAGACAGAAGGGACTCACAGCGGCCGAGGTGACTGAGGACTTGCTGAAGAGGCGCTCAGCTTCTTTGAACTTTCTGTTCCGTCGATCATTCTTGCTGTTGGAGTTCCTAGACAGAGAATAAGTGCTGTGAAGGAAGGATAGAGACATAGAAGGAAGCCCTCACACCACCTTCCATGGTGGCAAGGGCCCCGGAAATCTTCCTGGGGGAGGAAAGTGCCCAGCAGCCCCCCAAACGGAGAACCAGCACCTGAGTGTGGCTACAGGTCCTTTGGATGTTGAACTGGGCAGGGTAGTCCAGGGGAGGGGGAAAAGGGTTGCCAGTCTCCAGGTGGGTCCTGGAGATCTTCTGGAATTACGACTGATCTCCAGATGACAGAGATCAGTTCTTTGGAGGATGGGCACTACAGCATAACATCCCTCCGGAGCTCCCTCCCCTTCTCCAGCTTCCAGCCCAAACCTCCAGGATTTTCCCAACTCCGCCTTGGCAACCCTACCAGGGCTCCCCTCCTTCCCCGCCAGCCCATCCCGCGCCCCGTGGTCGGCGCTCACTTCTGGTTGGTGAGGTAGCGGTCCCAGCCGCGGATGATGTTGCCGTACATCTGCGTGTCCTCCAGGTAGCTGCCCTCGAAGGCGTAGATCTGCCGCTCCAGGTTGGCCAGCGTCTCCTGCCGGGCGGGAAGGGAGGAGAGGGAGCCTCAGTGGCCGGGCAGGAGCAGGCCGCCCAGTGCCTTCCCTTGCCTTGCCCCGCCTCCCTCCCTTGAGGACGAGGCCCAACCGCCGCGGGCCGGCCCGGCCCGGCCCAGCCCAGCCCCCTCCCG
>NW_015165833.1:389928-435578 GCF_001447785.1 Gekko japonicus | reverse complement strand
GCTTCTCTTCCGGCCCAGGCGGCCTCCGGGCACCAGGGGCGCCCTGCCCCGCCGCCGCCGCCGCCGCCACGCGCTCCGGGACCCCGGCAAGGTCACGGAAGCGGAATCCGGACAGACCCCGGCCGCGGATCTCAGTCCGTCGTCCCGGTCAGGCACATGATTCTTCGCCCGCCCGCTCTGCCTTGCGTGCTTTCTGGGGCTCAGCCTCCGGAGCAAGAGGTTCGGGCTGGTCCTAGGGTTGCCAACTTCCAGGTGGTGGCTGGAGGTCTCCCGGAATTATAACTGTTCTTCGTGCGACAGAGATCAGTTCCCCTGAAGGAAACGGCAGCTTTGGAGGGTGGGCTCTGTGGAGTTATATCCCTGCTGAGCTCTCTTTCTCCTCCCCAAATTCCACCTTCCTGGGGCTCCAGCCCCAAAGCCAGAGCTGGCAACCCCAGCTGGACCCAAAGCACCTGGACGACACTTGGGTGCTGCGGGGGGGGGGGCATGAAGTGGGATTGCTGGGATTTTGGTCCCCTCCCCAGCTTCAGAAATTGCCCCAACTCCATGTCTACTCCTAGCTCCAGTGCATGCTTCTATCAGCTCCCCACCCCCATCACGTTCTACTGCTGGATAAGTAACAACTTGCAGGGGAGGGTGGGATATAAATCAAATAAATAAATAACTGCACCTCCCCATGAAGTCTCAACACCACTCTATAATTGGTACCTGTCACTTTGTTCTTCACTCAAAACTTTGCCTCCTCCTTCCATGGTAAGATGGAAACAATATTCACTGACCTCATTCTTTTTTCCCCTTCCTCCACCACTTTCCCTTTCTCACAATCAAATTAAAACAGTGCCATTAAAAGCAGATGGCATTACAAATGAAAAACAGTCCACAAAGCACACAGTAGGAAGATTTAAACTTTGTACCTAAATGCTACTAGTGAGGTGGCTTGGTAGATATCCCTAGGAAGTTGCTTCCTGTGACACCACCCCTCTCCAGATGTTACATCATGAAGAGAAGCAATTCTGGCCTAGCCTTCTCCTGCAATGGGTTGCATTGTATGATGGTTGCAGTTGGGGGTAGCTGAACTAGAGGGGGGGGGAGATTACCCTAAAAGCTGTGCACAGGCAAGCCGAATCCTACACTATTGTGAGTCAGCGTGGTGCAGTGCTGAGAACCACGTTCAGATTCCTGCTTACCATAAAACACATGGGGGAACCTTGGGCCATTTGTTCTCTCTGTCTAGTCTAACTCAGGGGATTGTTGTCGGGGCAGACATTGGCCTGAGCACAAGAAGAAAGTGGGGGCAGGAAAGCATCCACTGCTCTGTGTTTGCCTGTCATGCTTGGGTAATATTCTCTAAACACAAAAGTGTTATTTTTTGAAGGGAAGGCTATAGGGAATATGTATCTCAGACATGGAGTTTGAACTGCATACAAGCCATGCAAATAGTGATGTATCGCATATGGCAGTTCGTAGCGGTACATGAACTGTGTTATAGAGTGGCCCTAGAGAATGGGCCCAGCCAGCACCTCCAGAGTCTGAAAGAGTTTACCCCTGTGAATGGTTTTGAAAAGCTGAACAACAATCCTTCCCGTCAGCATGCAGGTTCCAAATGGAGCAGCTACTCTCCCCTGGTCACAATAGCGCTACATGGAAAAAGACAGATTTTTTACTCCCAAAATTAAATTGTCTAGAAACAGACCCCCCAACCGCTGACAGACTTTAAAATGAGGATTGTTATGCATCTTGCTACTTTTTGTACAAAGTAGCTCTTGAAAAAAAGCAAATGTTATTTTCCAACCGATCCCTTAGCTTTTTTCCTTTGTAACCAACTCATGGTGACCCCATGAAGTTCAAGGTTACAGATGAGCAGAGATGATTTGCCACTGCCTTCCTCTGCATAGCAACCCCGGTCTTCCTTAGTGGGTGTCCCATCCAAAAACTAACTGGCAGATCAAACTAGTCAGGGTTCTTTAGGCTGCTTACCATCTTCAGGGAGAGAAAAATAAAACCTCAGACAAAATAGATCAAGTTAAATTTACAAATCTTTTATCAAATAAAAAGAGGAACTATAGTAAGGATGTTGCTGCTGCTGCCTTGAAGCATCCCTCTCAGGTATCATTTAGGAATTGCATTTCAGCTCAAACATCCTTGGTTCTAGACCTATATATACAGCATGTCTCAGCAAATAGAAAGTGCTCTTGGGAAATGTGGGCAGTAAGGAAAGTTACTAACCAAGTACATCAAGTTGCACTGTACAATGAGTGGTTTCAGGGCACAAAACAGTCCAGTGAAATAAACTTGCTTCCCATTCTCAAATCATAATACACCACTTGCCTCCTGCAAGAATTCAACACAAAGGAATCTACTGTTAATGTTTTGTTGGAAAACACTCAACATCGTATCAGATAGACATGAACAGGAGTCTCAGAACCTCTTCACCTAGATGATAAAAAGCCAGAGAGAAGACCGAAGATACTTTATACATACACTGCAAACCGTATCCTTGAAAACTTATCCTGCTACCAACTGCCTACACAAAGCATAAAAATTAATACAAATACCTAAGTTTAACATATGAATAAATCAAACAACCACAGACATTACAGAACAACATCTGGCTTTCTTTATCTCAAGACCCTACTTAGTATTTTTTAAAGTAGCATTTATCTTTTAACAGTTTGCGAGCAAAAGAAAGGGGGAAAAACATTAGTTATCTTGGACTGCTGGGGGAGGGAGAGGAAGAGAAGCAGCAGCTTTGTGTTGTACATGACTGTTGGTTGCTGCAAAGTTTTATTTAAAAATCATTCATTGAAGAGCTGCCAGGCCATGTGAGCATCCAGAATACCTTTCAATTAACAAAAGCCACCTTAAAAACAGTGGTTTTCTTTATTATCCAAATAAGTCCAGTACCACAAAAGCCACATGTGTACAAGAAGCTCCTGAAATAAGAAGTCAAGAGACAGCAGACTTTAAGGCAGTGAAAAGACGAGAGGGCAGCAAGGCTCCAGCACCACAATAAGGATGCGAGCTCTACTGCAGGAAAAGTTCAGTCCACCTTCCTGGCCTATTGTCATGTCGATTCTTCCTCCTCTTCCTCCTCCTCCTCCTCCTTCTTCTGGTCCACTTCGGAGGTGTCTGATGATTCATGCAGGAGGACATACTCCCTGCTGCTGAACCCAAATTTCAGGACATCCTTCTCTTTCAGTTCATAGTAGCGTTGAGGCTCAATGCGCTGGTTGTTCAGAAACGTGCCATTGCCTGAGCCAAGATCAATGATGTAGGGTTTGACCTTCCGACCTGTTGTGCCATCAGGGCGACTGTACTCCACGAGCCTGGCCCAAAACAGATTCACAGTGGTCAGCAGCATACATACTAGATGAACAGCTGTGCCAGACATTCGCATACATCTGCATCAGCATATCTGGAGGTGGGGCACCCGCCCAGGTCTTTGGGTGGGACCCACTGCCCCCCCCCCACAAGCCCATCAGTTTGTTGTGAGCTCTCCCAACAGCTATGTTCCCAGGTGCACACACTGGTCAGCACAGTCAGGGAAAGCTGTGTGAACAGTGGGAGGATTGGAAAATGAGAAAGTTGGTGGGAGAAGGATGAATGGCTAGGCAGTGTGTGTAGGGGGGGAGAACACAGGTCAGCAGGGAAGTGTGAGTGGGGGAGGCACAATGGCAAGCGTAGGAGGGGAAGGCACTCCTGGGTACTGTGCCCAGGGCCTAAGGAAACCTGGAACCAGCCCTGCTGTGAACACTGCATTACTTCCTTGTTTCCACAGCCTCCCATAGCAACATGAGCTTGTGAGGACTAAGTTTCCTTTCATAAAAGACGTTTCGTTACCTAGATCCCATGTTATGTGAACTGATTAACTCCAAAACAAGTGGTATCCCAACATTCCATTTTGGTGTGATGTTAGCCCACTTAATGGCAGGCTAATAGCAACTTTAGACATTTGGTGGATCTTTTATCAATCACTCCTGCTGCCCACTAGCAAGTGTCTTTAATGTACTGCTTTCTGCCAATCATACCTGCCAGGGAATATTCACTGTTACTTCTCCTACTTACCTACCTTAAATGATAAATACAGTAACAGAACACCTTTAAATATATCAATGTCCTTCATGGGGAAAGTGGGGATTTTTGTTTCTATTGTGGTGGGACCCAGGATCTTTGACAGTGATTGGATAAGGCACCAAAGGTTGAGAACTACAGATCCAGACCACCTGCTTTGTACCACAGAAATTCACGATAATACATAAATGACTTATCTTAAACTAAGGGCTTCTCATAGTGTACTCTCTAGCAGGCGAGCCAAGACTTACCGATACTGAAAGACAGCATGCTGTTTGGAACAGGAGGGATGGTCAATAGGAATATCAGCAATACGTCTGTGTCTGCCTAGCAGATAGGCACTCTGCCTGTGAATGTACATGACCGGAAGAACCTCATCATTCTTAAAAGGATAGAGGCGCCACCGCTTCTTTGGGATACGTGCTTCAGGAGGCTCAGTGTATTTGATTACCACTCCACGGAAAGTGTTGGTGTCCTCCAAAAGTGCACCAGACAGTTCAAAGCTTGGTTTTTCTTTATTCTCTGATTCTTTTTCTGTGTTTTTGCTACCGGGCTTTCCTGTGTTTCTATTCTCCTCGTCACCACTTGCTTCCAACAGCTGACGATGTTCACGCCGTCGTTCGTTATAAAACTCTCTCTGTGACTGCTGGTCCTGGAGATGATGATCAGTTTCCCTTTCATGGCTCCCAGGGCGTTCTCGGTGGGGTTTCCGTCGGCTTGAATGGTCCCTGTGTCTGCCCCTATTTCTACTCCTCCCCCCTCTGTGCTCCAACTCAGAATGGTTCCGATGCTGACGTTCCTCATGTCCCCTTCGGGAGTGATCCTGATGCTCCTGCAAGGGGGGGGGGGGGGGGGACCAATACGGCAACATGAATACATGCTTTCAAGTATGTTTTCTAGGATTGCACAATTCAATTAATCATTATAATATGTTGTCACATGAAAAATAACAAAGCAATTAATTAACTTTAATTAGAAACTCCTATTAAGCCATAAACTGTAAGAGAGTGATTCCCAATCTTTTTGATATGGTGATCCAGAAGCCCGAATCTACTTTATATGGTGATCCATCCAGGGCTGGCCCAAGGTTTTACTCTTGTGCCCTAAGCAAACTGTGACCTTGACACCCATCTATTCCAGCACTTCATTTTCTATAGTGCCCAGCCACATGTTTGAGAAACCAACAAACACCACATAAATAGTGCAGCTGCTCCCACGATGAACCCCAACCAAGTGGGAGTTCATGTCGTCCTCCTCTGCCAGCTGGGTCAGGAGTCCTCACTGGTTTGAAGAAGCACATAAAGATGGCAGTGAAGTGCTTGGCAGCAAGGGGCTTGGTGAAGGACATCTTCCACAGCAGGTACAGAGCAGTGTGGGGTTGAAGAAGAGGCTGGGCTGCTGAAGGAGCAGAATCAAGACAGAGCCCATGCACACACGTGCCTCTTTGTACCCTTCTGTGGTTTCCCCATGGCATGCTGAACAGCTCCCACCTACACTCCAACTTCCCCCACCCTTCTTTCAGCTACTACCATGATGTCACTAGTTTCCAGGCACCTTTCTTCCACTCATTATTGTCACAAGGAGAGAGAGGAAAGATATGTGAGAAATTGATGAGAAAAGAACGACAAGGATGCAAAAGGCAGGAGAGAAAGCCTACATCCTCTGGCCTCTTTCATCATTCTCTGCATGTAACAACTAATGTTGTTCATTATACAGAGACTCCCACCTGAGTTATGCCACCAGGCCTCTCTCTATTCCCAACTCCCCCACCCTGTAGTTCTCCTGAAAAAAATGAGGAAAGTGACTTCTTTTTCATTGCATCTGAGTCACCAGTGTTAGTTTTAAAGGTTCTACTGGACTTTTCTTACCCTGCCTCTCTTATTCTTCCCCTAAAACCATCCAATCTCTTCTCTTCTCCTTCTTCAAATGAGTCTGGCAGAGCCAAGAGCTGATGCAGGGCCCGCTAGAATCACAACTCATCTCCCTCAGCCCCCACTCTCTTTCCACCTACCATCCTCCGACCCACCAAATGTCTCCCCCCTGCATCCTTCGGAAGGGCCACTCACCCACCTGCTTTATTTTGCCTATCACTTGACGAGGGCTTCGACTCCTCTTGTGTTTTTTATTCGAAGACTTGCTCTTCTTTTTGGAAGCCAACCTGTAAAGAAACAGAGAACCAACTCAGCAGAGCAGAAAACGACAACGGGGAGCCCAAATGGGCTGATACCCGGCAGCGAAGGACGTCCAGGCAGCCAGGACACGGATCGAGAGCCTATCGGCCCGGGAAGGAGCAGCTAGCCAGGCCGCTCTCTCAGCCCGTCGGAGGCGGAACAGACGACGCCTAGCCGCGAACAGGAGGAGGATGCGGCGGCGGCGCCAAGGCTGAGGCCTGCCTCAGGGGAGGGGGAGAGGGCGCCCTACCTGGCATCCTCCGGTGGGCTAGGCGGTGAGCGGCTTCCGCGGGGGCTCCGCTTCCTGCGCCGCCGGCGCTCCGGTTCCTCCATAGCGCCCGCCTGCTTACCGTCTTCGAGCTTCGCCTTCCGTCGCCACCCGGAAACACTTCTGATTTCGCTCGGGGCCGTTCTAAGTCTCTATGAGGAGTCCAGAGAAGGAACCAATGAAGGCTCTTCTTTCGGTTGCAGGCGGGACTTCCTGGTCAGCCTGTTTTCCTGTTGCAGCGGCTGCTTTGGAAGCGGGAGGAAAGAACCAGGGAAACGGGGTTTGGAAGGCTTCTGTGACTAGGAGAAGGTGCTGAGGGCGCGGCACGAGAAAAAGAATAGAACCCGCTCTTGACAACCTTGCAGGATCGGCGCATCTCATTCCCCTCATCTATAACAAGAAGTCATGTGATCTCTGCCCACCTGCGCGCGCGCCCAGCCAGCCCGCTCCCGGCGCCACTTTAATGCGCAAGCGCCGCGGGCCACCTATGCTATGTGGCTCCGGCGGAGCGTCTCTGTCGCCATGGCAACGGCAGCACAACGGGCCCCGCGCCGAAGGCCGGGCCTAGCAGAGACCACACCGGAGCCGTCATGATCCCACCTGCAGACTCGCTGCTCCGTTACGAGACGCCGGTGCTGGTGAGCCGCAACACCGAGAAGCGGTCGCCAAAGGTAGGTGGGGAGTCGGAGCGGGGGCGGGGGGAGTGAGGGAAACTGAGCATCGCCGCCCTCACTCCCCTTCCGCCCTCTCCGCAGGCCCGGCCGCTGAAGGCCAGCCCACAGCTGCTGTTGCCCGCCGGGCCCGTCCCTCCTACCAAGGCCAAGGCGCCGTCGCCCACCGTAGATCCCAGCAAGCAAGCGGAGGAAATCCTCAATGCCATCCTGCCGCCCAGGTGAGCCCGGGGATGGGAGGTGCGAAGGGAGGCAGACTGGGCTGGGCTCCTGGGGCGGTGAGAGCGCGGCCACCCTGCGTCTTCCTTCTGTCTTCTTGGTCCCCTTCAGAGAATGGGTGGAAGAGAACCAGCTATGGATCCAGCAGGTGTCGAGCACCCCCAGTACACGCATGGATGTGGTGCATCTGCAGGAGCAGCTGGACCTCAAGCTCCAGCAGCGCCAGGCCCGGGAGACGGGCATCTGCCCTGTGCGGCGGGAGCTCTATTCTCAGTGCTTCGGTGAGCATGGTGAGGCCAAGCTTCCTTCCCTTGGGCCAAGGTGCCCCTTACTTGTTCCACATGTACCCTTCTGCTTTCCTCTCCTGGTTTTTGCATGTGCTTCACAGCATTAGCCTACTGAACAGCTCCAGAGCATCTTAACCAGATATGAGGACACTGAGGTGAAGGGGGTCTTGCCACGGTTTCCTTACATTTCTCTTGCAAGCATAGCTGTGCAGCATGCAGTGGCTACTGCAGGGCTGGAAAGCAGCCTGTGCTTTGGTCCAGTGTCACATGAGACATGCACCACTCCTGGGCTCTGAGGCTACCCTGAACATCTACCAAGTTTCACTTAGTGGAAGAAGGCAGCTGACTTAGCACTCAGCACTCCTGCACACAGCCTGATGGCTAGCTCTCTGCTTCCAGATGAGCTGATACGGCAGGTGACCATCAATTGTGCCGAGCGGGGGCTCCTGCTGCTACGTGTGCGGGATGAGATCCGGATGACGATAGCAGCCTACCAGACTCTGTACGAGAGCAGCGTTGCATTCGGAATGCGGAAGGCGCTACAAGCTGAGCAGGGCAAATCCGATATGGAAAGAAGAGTAAGTGGGTCCACCTACAGGCAGTTTGAGGAAAGCATTCAAAAGGCAGAATTCTGTTTCCCAGGAATTGAGCACTCATGTATGGTGTTTGTACCTTTCAAGCAACAAAAAAAGGAGCAAGCCTTAATGCAGACAGTATAAAAATAAGAAAAGGGATCCAAGGAAAGAGATAAACAGATGTATTGCAGGTACTTAATAGAAAAGTACTGAAACTGCTTTGGGAACACCATATACAGGAAAACCAGCTAAATGCAGTTTAACCTCAGAGCTGAAACTGAACCAGGAGAGGTCCTGGAGATTCATTCCATGTTCTGACCCCTGTGGTTAGTTGTTTGGTACAGTCGCAAGTCTGACATTAAGTTTTCACCACTGGAAATTTGATATTATTATCAGAGCTCATTTGTCTCACAGCTGTACATTCAATTCCAAACTTGGATTCAGTTGCATCCTTTTAGCAATTCATGTCCAGGAATGGGGTGCTAAGGAAGGTCTGAAACAACTATTTAATACTAAAACAAGTATATATAATCTGAAATTTTTTCTTGTTTTCATATCTCCTTGTATATGGTGTTCACAAAACAGATCTTGTATTCTTGCCTATACATGCATAATGTCTTTCCCCCCAACAAATTTGGCAAGAAAAACTGCCAGCTCCAGTTGTAAAATGCTGAAGTGCCAAGCTTGATAAAACAATGGAGACTGCCTGTCAGAGTTGCAGCCACATCCTGCCTGCCTGGAGTAGGTGACATTAAAAATGCCTCCAAGAGGCCCTGAATAAAACAGGTTATTTATTTTCAGTGATTGACTGATAGAACAAAGTTTTCTGTCCAAGATTGCAGAGTTGGAGGATGAGAAGAAAGATTTGGAGAGGCAAGTAAATGAGCAGAAGGCCAAGTGTGAAGCCATCGAAAAACGGGAGCTTGAAAGGCGGCAGGTGGAGGAGAAGAAGCACACCGAGGAAGTCCAGTTCCTTAAGCGGACCAATCAACAGCTGAAGGTTAGTGGAAGAGAAGGAAACAAATGTATAGGGAGACATCTTTTATGTCCTGCTTAGGAGGTCTCTGACTCTGAAAGAAGACTAGTTTTCTTAAGCCACAGGAAGCTGGAGTAGTCCCAGAGTGTCAGCTAGCTGCCATATTTTACTTGTTCCCGTCTCTAATCCTGGCTTGCTCGCTGCTCTGCCACTTGCTGTAAACAATGCTTGGGAGACTGTGGGAGCCAGTTCTGCCAGACGGCGTTATCTGTCTGGCCTTGTGAAGGCGGAAGGGCTTGCGTTCCACCCCTGGTGTGAATCTTTCGGCTCTCATGAGGCACTGAGACTCTCCCGATTATCATGTATCCCCCGCCGGGAGAATTCCCGTGCGCTCGCTCGAATTTCATTTGCTTAGCCATTTGCCTTGTCTTACTATATGTAAAGATGTTTCCGCCCCATGGTCATTCCTAACAATAATCCCGTGGATAGGGTACCAGTTTTGTAATCTTAGAAAGCATAACGCTTCCTTGGAAACGTGTGTGGAGATTTACTTGCTGCAGAACCTGACACGGGTTTTTTCCCCTCAGGGACTATTGGTGCACGATTGTTACAAGGTCTATGAGGGTGCGCCATGTACTTAAAAGAGGGAATCCCCCCCCCCCCGATCAGATTGGCTAAAGCATCTGAGGTTTACTGCTGGGAAAAGGATTCCCTGTAGGAAAGAGCTGGGTTTGTTTTATTGCATTCTTTCCCCAAAGAAAAGAGCCTAGTGAGATACTCGAGTGTGGCATTTATTAGCTGCTCCCTTGCACAGCAGCCACCACTCTCCTTTTTCATTGCTTGCACATCGAGTTGTTGCAGTCCCTAAGTTGTTGCTCCCAGGCAATGGTTTCACAGCCAGGCCCAAGAATGCAGAATTTCACCAGCTTTGATTCAGTTTCCTCTTTAATGCTTTATATTACAAAACTGAGTTTCATTGCCAGGAAACGGTGCCAGTTCTCTCTTGCTTCTCATAATGCAACAGGTCTGCACTCCAAGAATGAGAATAACTAATTTTTTAAACATGGGAAGAGGAATGTAAGAATGAACACAGTCCCCTAGCTAGTGCCTTTCTCAAGTACTCCAGTAGCCAGTCACACATCTATAAAAATCAAAAGCAAGAGCTCTTTAACAAGTCTGCTTTTTTGTTTCTCATTTTGCAATTCAGGCCCAGCTTGAAGGCATCATTGCTCCAAAGAAGTAAAACTTCCCATCATCTCTCAAGCAAGAATTCATCTGCTTTGGGCCTTGTCTCTCAGATCACAATGACTGGAGATGTTTCATACATTTCAGGGGGTTGGGGGGGGGGATAGAGTGCTGGGCAGGTCTCAGCCCTGACACCTAGGCAAAGGCCTGTCTGGATTCGTAAGAGAATAAATTGGAATTCTGAAGCTCTTTTGGGAAGACAGAGGCTCTCCTTAACATTCCCTGCCTACTTGTGCTGGTTCCACCTATTTCCCTCTCTGCTTTGTGAGCTTTTCAGCAAGGCACTTAAGTGGATGGCTGCAGGATGAGTTAGACATATACACTGGGGGAAAGTACCAATTTCACAGACAATTCTAGCTCTTCTGCTAGGGCTGCCTACAGGCGTGTCATTTAAAACTGTGTTCAAAGTCCCCATATGGTAAAACCATGGAAGCAACTGCCTATGGATTAACCAGATAATACAGTTAGCTAATCTGAACCAGAAACCACACTGGGTTGGGGAAAGAATTTGACACACACACACACACCCCACAGTATGTGTAATTCTCACCAACCCATTTATGGGGTTTCCCCATTGGGGTAATTTTAAAAAAAAAATCTTGTGGCAAAGTTTTTTGTTTGTCTGTGGGTGGCCTTGTTCTGTTGGTTCCTGGAGCACCAGGCTTGGGAGAGTACTTTGAGATCAGAACATTCACCCTGAGCCAGGAAGTTGACAATTTAGACATGTAAATGGCAAAGGGCACAACTCTCCACCAGTGGCGAGGCTTGGAAAGAGTTATGATTCCTTCAGCCGAGCAGGCCAGAGGGAAAATCATGCACCGTACTTGCTGTGTAACTGTTTACACACCATAGTTCTGGCAAAGCGGAATGGATACTTCATTCTGTTCACAAAGGAAGAAACTACTGCTTGCATTTATTTCTGTTTGTGTTCAATCTCTGACCTTCCACATTGCATTTCTTCTTGAGTCGGTTTTTGTTTTTGACATTGTGAGTGTCATAATAACGGACACCGATTTTCTTGGAACGCTGCTGCCGCTGCTCTGCTCTCCGCTGTGAAAGTAAAACCAAACATTCATTTAAGTTAGAAAGCCTAACTGAAAAAGACACAAACTAGGCTGCTGCATACCGCAAGTGCACAAAAGAGCCTCCCCCCGCCTTATGCTGCCTAACAGGAAGAGGAAAGGCATATTTGCAGAATAACCCTGCATACATGAAGCCTCCCCAAGGCCTAGAACTGCTGGTTGGCACTGGAAGGGTAGCAGTCAAAAGTCTCAGGGGTTCTAAGATGGTTACACCCTCTTACCTCCTTAGAACTTGGCTTCTTGCAAGGCTTCTTAACCTGGTGAGCATCAGCCTCCTCCTCCTCTTCTATCCTCCTTTTCTCAGCTTTCCTCCGACTCCCTGAAAGCAGGATTTCAAAAACTGCATCTGGCAAAAGTCTCTGCAGCACCAACCCTGATAAGGCAGACAGCCTGGGCTTTCCCAGAGAATCAAGACATGCCAGGGTGTTGCTACTACGTGCCAAGCAGTAACCACCAGCCTCATGTGTCAGCGAATCTGTAACACTTCCTACCAAGGGTTTACACTACAACATGTTCATGTACATAACACTCAACGCACACCCTGCTCTCACTTCTCAGTAATAAGAGCCAGAGACACCTCAGTACCATTTGCAGAGGGTTGAAAAGCCACTGAAGAGAATACTGAGTGCATTTGAGATCAGTTATCTTTTTTTCAATAGTGAAGAGCTTTTAGTCACCCATGTCTCTGCCCAAACAACCTTTGCTGCACCCAGTCAGTTTGCTTTTGTTCCCTTTTCCTCATGCTCCTGAGCGTTGCCATCGTTACAGCAGCTGCCCACCTCTTCCAAACCTCCTTCCCAAATTGCCTCGCCATCCCTGTGGAAGCAGCCATGGCTTCCAGCTCGTGTTCATCTAAACATGGCTCTCCCCCACCCTGACATGGCCACTGCAGTGCAGCTGTCCCCTTTTGGAGGGCCTTCCTGTTTCTTAGACTGGAGACTGCAATGGTGGCCTTTGGTGATGGTGGGACCAGTTCCTCCTGCACACTTTTTCTCAACATTTGGGCTCAGGATGTGGTTGGCTGGAAGAGGCATCCTACACTCATGCTCAGTCTTAGCAGCCTTCGGTCTTGGTCTGTGCTGTGACATTCCTTGGAAGTATCATGCCCCCCGCCCCAGACTCCACAACGAGGGAAAGGTGGGTTACAAAGGCCAGCTGTGGAAGATCAAGGCTGTCCAACTCTGGTCCCCTCTGTTACTCTATGCTGCAGTCTGTATGGGTTCCACGTCCCACTCTTAATGCCTGAGGTGTATCATCTTCCTCTTGGACAATATTCCCACTCGGATGCATCTTTTCTTCTCCCCCCACTTCAATTTGCACAGTAGAATTGGTTTCCACATAGCAACTGGAACAAATACTTTCATTCCTCCCTGCCTCTCCCCCCCCCGCCTCAAATTTATTTATTTATTTATGGATTTATATCCCGCCCTCCCCAAAGGCTCAGGGCCCACAAATTTTAGGTTGTGGGTGCTGCTTGTCCTCTGGAAAGTGCCATGTGCAGAAATAAACCGATTGCCACATCAGTAACTATTAACATAGCCTCAAATCCACTTCCTTGGCATGGAATGTGGGGGCGGGTGGGAATCAGTGTTCCCTCTAAGCTGAGTTAGTGTGAGCTAGCTCACAGGTTTTTTAGCCTCCGGCACACATTTTTGTCTTAGCTCAGGAAGGATGACTGTAGAGCAAACTAATTTATGCAGTAGCCAAATCACTCGCTCACAAATTTAATGCCAGTAGCTCACAAAGTAGAATGTTTGCTCACAAGACCCCACAGCTTAGAGGGAGCATTGGTGGGAATCACTGGAGGTTGCAGAGTAGAAAGGCAAAGCATAGGCCAGCAGCCCCCTACCCACCCAGGTCCTAGAGCCACCTCACCTCTGGCTTTGCCATTCGCAACAGTCGCTGTGTTTGGCTGACACTTCGCAAAGACTTTTTCACTGAGTCCTTTTGGGATTCTGCAACACAAAGAGCAAAGGAAGTATTGCAAGTCTTGCCAAGTCCTGCCTTCCCCTCACCCCAAGCATTCAGTCCTTGTCATCAGCAAGGAATACAGATTATAAATAACATAAAGACAGTCTGCTTGCACAACAGCTGGATGTAACAGAAATCCAGCCATGACTCGGCGGGGTTTGGACCCAGCAGAGAACTTCCTCTGAATCACAGAGCCACACCATGGCCAAGACTGAAGTAGCACTCTCCTCTGCAGGACGTGCCTTGGCTCAGTTTCTAAAGTCACTAGGAGCTACCTGATAGTGGCATGTGGCTTCTTGTGAAAATGGGGAGCGGGGGAGACACACCTGCACTAAGAATTATTGCTGGACAGTCCTGCGATTGTGGCAAAAAGACAGCCTCCGCTTCCTGGGCCCTTCTAGCTGTGACCTCCACAGTTCAACCAGGTCCCCTCTGTCTCCAGAACACAAGGGATTACCTTATTGCAGAGAATCTCTTGGCCTTGGCCTTTTCCAAGAATCTCTTGTACTTGGCAATCTTCTCTTCCAGAGACTTCAGCACTGCCTTGGAATCCTGCTTACTGTCTGCCTTGCCTGAAGGCCCACTGTCTGCCTCCTGAAGCCGGTCACCTTCCTCCGGGTCACTGTCCGTTTCATTGTCATCCGACATATCTACAGGGACCAAGTCCTCTTGCAGGAAATGAGGAGCCACACGGATCTCCCTAAAGTTCTGCCGCACGTGGGACAAAGGCCATGTAGTCGTTGTCGGTGGTGGTGTACTGGGGCAGTCATCCCCCACAGCCTGCTCTTTGGGTGTCTCTGTTGACCCTGTAGTTTCCCCAGACTCCTCACACTGGCTCGTGGTTGTAGATACTGAGGCAGCTGCTGTGGGCTGGAAAATGGAAAGCTCTGAAAGATCAAAGCATGCCTCCCCCACCTCATTAGTGCCTGTTCCACAGTTCTCAGTTGTGTTTAATCAGGGATTAATCTGAATTGAAACTCACTTAAACCCAATTGATTATTTCCCAAGACTCTGTAGTCTAATCAAAGAGCTTATCAGGTGCTAATCATTTTCCTTGTAAGTGAAGTACTATCATCTTCAAGGGGATTTCAAGGTGTGGATTTCAGCCTCGCATGTCAATGTTTCTATTTCGAAAGCAATAAGTGCCCTTACCTTTCACATTTGGCAAGGATGACAACTGCATCTCTAACAGGTGGTCTAGCTCTCCCTGTCTTCTCTCTGGGTGTGTGGTTGGCCATAAAGAATAAGTGAGCAGGAAAGTGTGGTGCTGGAGAGTGCTGTCAAATCACAGCTGACTTATGGCAACCCCGTAGAGTTTTCAAGACAAGAGACATGCACAGGTGGTTTGCCCCTTGCCTGCCTCTGCATCATGACCCTGGTATTCCTCGGAGGTCTCCCATCCAAATGCTAGCCAGGGCTGACCCTGCTTCACTTCCGAGAACTGATGAGATCGGGCTAGCCTGGGGAAGTATCCAACCAGGAAAGCATCCCACTGAAATGACTTCTATTGGGTTAGCACTTCTCCATTCAAGATCTATGGCCTCTGGTGGTCTGGAAACAGCACTCCAAGGGATCCTAAGAACAGGAAGAACACTTCTCATGCCCTTCAGGTAAATGCACAGCTCTGTCAAGTTTCTGGGCAGGGGATGGAATCTGCTTCCCCTTTTCAAGTTGCTACTACCCAGAGCTACCAAGCTTCCACGTCATGTCACAGCACTAGCCAGAAAACATACCCATTGCCTGAGTAGCACCAAGGAATACCAGGGTCGTGACACAGCAGCAGGCAACGGCAAACCACCTCTGAATGTCTCCTGTCTTCAAAACCCCACAGGGTCCCCAAAAGTTGGCTGCAACTTGGACGTAAAAATAAAAAGCAGCAGTCATCATAGTTACTTAGATATGAAATTGAACTGATCCAGTGTCAAGAATTTCCAGTGAGAGATGCCACTTGGCACCCACAGACAGTAATCATTAATGAGGTTTTTCAGCTGAAATAAGGGTATTAATGTGAAACTCATCTTTTTTCATTTCTGTGAGCAACTCGGAGGGTTTTTCCCAGTTTTAAAACATTATTAATATGGTCTTCACCATATTGTTCTGAGGATATAGGAGCACAGAGGCATCCACAGTTTGCCAGGTATGCTTAAGAAGGAGAGGTCTGAATAAGGGGACTTCCGGTTTAACGGCGCTGTGGACGGACAGGTCTTGGATTGTCTCCGACCCACCTGTCTCCTCTTCGTTCTCCTTGGAGCTACCCAGCGATCGGGTGAGCTCTGCTTTGCTTCCTGGAGGGAGGCGAAGTGGCAGGGGGCGTTGCCGCCCCCCCCCCCCGGTTGATGGCAATTGCGGGGGGTGACGCTGGTTTGTCCCGAAGCAGGAACGAAGACTTGGAGGAACATGGCTTCCGTGTTCCCAGAGCAGCGACCAGCCGTTTTAAAGTATTTAAAGCAAGTAGCACATCGTACTTTGGTCATTTTTTCGCGTATATATATATACAAGATATTGGAGACTCTGATTTAAAACGCCCCTTTAGTTATCCCCAATTATTGTGTGAAAGCGGCTATGAAAAGTGAGGGGGAGTGACTGTTGCACAGAAACGGAGAAGAGGGGCAAGGAAATAGAAAATGCATGCCTGACTCTAAAGTATTTGCCACCTAGAGTAAGAGTGGTGGAAAAAGTGAAAGAAATCTACTGAATGTTATGCCGAAAGGATTGGGGAACTTAAGTAAATGGTGTTTAACAAGGCTATATTTGGGAAAGTTACTTAAGGTGAAAATGGCGGCGGCAGCAGCAGAGGATGAGGATAATCTAGATTTAAATACACAAATAGAAGACATTACTGGTGAACAATTCAAAAAGTTTTTGGAAGAAACAATTAAAAATCTGCTTGAAGGACCACAGGCTTTATATCCAGAGCAGGAAAATAATGAGAAAATGAACGTTACAAAAGAACGACGACTGAGTTATGGAAATGGAGAAGGCAGAAATTGGACTTGAGTCCACAGGAATTCAAGAATTTTAGACATCTAAAGGAAGTTGAGAAGGAAGAAGAGGCAACAGAGAGATGGAGAAAGAATATGAGACAAGAGACTTATCTGTGCATAAATATCCTTTCTCTTTAATAGATAATAGTTGTGAAAGAAAGGAAAGATGACTATGTGTAACTTTGTAATATGTAGTGTCACAGCAATTGGGGGACTGTAGAGTGATTATAATGAAATAGTGAAGGTGAAATGGGATTAATTAGATGATTGGGGTTATATTTGGCACTTAGGAAAGAGTATAAGTTAGGTAATGGGATTTAAATGTGTTTTGAATATAATTGTACTTTGTGTATTTAAAGAGTTTAATCTGTGGGAAAATGTTGATTTCTGGAGTTGTAGTAAGTGAGTGATCTTAATAAGGTGTAGACTATTTAAAACTTTTGTGTAAAATCTGGTCATTCCATAATTAATGAATTAAAGAGGGTATAATAGGGGGTACTGTGTTAATTTGTGATAATAATTTCTAGTTATAATTTGATTTTTAAGAAGTAATTGTGTCTTTATTGCATATTCATAGTTAGCGGATTGAGATAAAAACTTGAATGATGAAGAAAAGAAGGCATATCAATGGAATATTAAAGGAACTATAATTGGAATTAGGATGGTGATTAATCTAAATAATGGTATGGGGTATGGGGATAATTAGCTGTTTAAATCTTTGGTCTTTGGCTTCATGTTAGATAATCTGAAAAAGTTACCAGATATAATACGGGAGCAAAAAGGTTTGAAATGCACGATCTGAAATTATATTGGAACTAATATTATCTATAAGAGATTAATGAATTTAATAAGTATGGTATGGTTTTGTAGATGTGCCTAAAACATGTATTTGTATTTTCTTGTGTCTTGTTCGTTTGTTTGGAAAATTAATAAATAGATTATATATATAAAAAAGGAGAGGTCTGATGCACGGAGAAGGTGAGGACTTGAGAGCTTGGGAAATTTTTAAAAATCTGAACGGGCCCTCATGTTGCTTAGACAACTACCGCAGTCAATCACAGAAGACCTTGAGCTACTTCTAAAGAAGTGGGAGCAGTTTCAGCAGGGAAGCATAGGGACCAGAGTGGTAGCGGTGGAAGCCATCCCCTTCTATCCTGTCCTCTTTATCCAAAGGTTAGACCTGGAAGGGTCACTGGCCAGCAGTCATCCATAAGCCAGCTTGGTTGCTGCCAGGTTTGCTCAAATGATGTTTGCTGTCAAGCTGATCCTGTTCCTCTTGTCACATCATCAACTACATGCCCAGTTCTAACTGTGAGAGACAGTGTGGTCTGGTGTTAGAGTGGCGGACCAGTTCCTGGGAGACCCAGGCCCGATTCCCCTCTCATGCCATGGAAGCCTGCTGGGTGAGACTGGGCCAGTCACCCTCTCACCTTAACCAGCCTCACAGGGTTATAGGGAGAAAATGGAGGAGAGCAGAGCTTTGGGTCTCACTGGGAAGAAAAGCGGAGTACAAATGAATGAATAATAAAATAACTGCTGAGTGTGCAATTTTTTCCTTTGCATGCACCGCCTTACCTGAGGGCCCTGCTCCATATTTGGGGGCTTCACAAAGAAAGGAATTCGGCCCCTTTGCCAATCATTTAGCACCATCTTGCTCACAGTGCGCACGTCGGGCTCTCCCCCCTGAAACGACAGGAGTGCTCTTTCAACCCCACTGAACCAACAGACATACCGAGGAGCAAAGGCAGAACAAATGCGGGGAAGAGAATCCCTTTTGGGTCCCACGAATCCAGCGAGGCACTGGGCCATGGCTACAGGACCATTGTGGGGAGTGGATTCTTCTCCAAGAAGCCACGCCGTTCCCGTAAGTATTCTTTTCTTTTTTCAGTCCTGGCCTGCAACTTTGCTGGATTCCTGGAACCAGACAGTAGCCCAGCTCTCGCTTAGAGAGTGCCTGCCTGCCTGCTCCTCTCCCTCTGTTGAAATACCTCCCTCCTAACATCACTTCCAGTCTGCTCTCCACCCCACTCAGATTATGGCCTCGGAACAGACTCCACCTCCTCCCTGGCAGTCTTCCACACCACAACCCGCTGCGCCCCTGGAAGAAAAGTCCATCTCCTTCACCTTCAGCAGCTTCCCAGTCTTAGCAGCCAGCTTCTCAAGGAAATCCTCCGCATTTTCCCAGGAGTCTACTTTGTAGGTTTTGCTGATGTACTCTGGCTTGGCTCGCTCCAGCACTGTGGCAATATGATCTTCTGGACATTTGATTTTTTCAACTTGAACCTGGAAAGAACCAGGAAATTAGAATGCATTCCATCCCACCCCCAGGGCTTGTGCAGCAAATCCATTCAAGAACGGATGCAAGAACAGACTCCGGGAGGGGAGATGGGCAGGTTTCCTTAGAAGGCTGCATCTTTATCAGCTGCCATGGCACCCTACTGCATCAAGGGGCAAGAAATCTTTGTGAAGGTATCCCAGTCTCTTCACCATCTTCATCCTGAAATATACAAGTCTTCTGCCCAACAGACCTGACTTAGCTCCCGAGCCTCAAGAAGTCTCAACACTCACCACTCCTTTCAGCACAATGTCAGTTTCTGTGTCTCCTGATGGATACACCACTCCTGGACAATCAATAAGGAATATGCGGCGCATCAAAGTGATGTACTGCCACACCTGTGGAGGAAAAGGCAGGATTCAGCTGGCAGGTAAGGAAAAGGTCCCTTAAACTGGGAAGGAAGTGGCCATGGGGAAGCCTGGATACCTTAAGGAGAGGGAAAGGTAGGCAGGCAGGCCCCAGCAAGGGTTCTGCTATAAGATTCACTTTCTCACAGGCTAATTTACTACTTTCTCAAGGCTTTGAGTTCCAGAAATATTGTCACTTGCTCTAAACCAGTGGGAAAAGAGAGATCTCTTTCCTAAGGTTACCTATGCCATCGATTCACAACTGATTAATGGCAACCCCATTAAGTTCCATCTCGTGGGGTTTTCCAGAGATGAGCGGAGGTGGTTTGCCATTGCCCGCCTCTGCATAGCAGCCCCGGTCTTCCTTCATGGTCTCCCATCCAACTATCAACCTTGCTTAACGTCCAAGCGCTGATGAGATCAGGCAAGCCTGGGCTATTAGGCCTGCTACATCCCTTCCTTATCAGGGGCTGATTTTTGTGCCTGTCCATGCCAAGCTCGTTTGCCTGGTCTTCTCACACTCACAATACCTTCCCCATCCCACAGCTACGTCATCTTAGCACTGGTTCTGTCAGAGATTAAGCTTGACCCCACTACAGTGAGGCTTGCCCAATTCACCCACCTTGGTTTCGCCAGCAATAGGAGCTACATTGCAGACCTTCTTGGAGCGCAGCGTGTTGATCACTGAGCTCTTTCCCACATTGGGATAGCCAATGAAGCCCACACTGATCTGCTTCTTATCCACGTGCAGCTGTTCAGAAACACACACAGAGAAACACACCTCAAAGGCATGCCGTAGGCATCCCAGAAGAGGAACGATTAGAGTATTGGGTTACAGGCAGGGAGACTCGAGTTCAAATCTCTCCTCAGCCACGAAGCTCACTTGGTGGTCTTGGGCCGGTCTCTCTCTGCTGATTTACCTCATACAGTTGTTGTGGGGATAAAAAGGGGGAGGGAGGGAGCCACATGTGCCACTTTGAAGTGTTAAAAAATGGTTGAATAGAAATAAGGGTAGTTG
Source organism: Gekko japonicus (assembly GCF_001447785.1). Lineage (NCBI taxonomy): Eukaryota > Metazoa > Chordata > Lepidosauria > Squamata > Gekkonidae > Gekko > Gekko japonicus. The sequence goes on along the minus strand of NW_015165833.1, from coordinate 415,358 downwards.
CAATCAACCAGTTTCTCCATAGAATGCACTGTGAAGGGAAGCAGAGTATAAAGTTGGTTGTTGGAAAGGAGCCTAAGGCCTCGTAGGCTTGTGCCCACTGTGTCTCCCATGCATCACCGCCCTGCACTTTCCATGAGAGGATGGGAAAAGACAAGCAGGAGAGAAAGCCTGTTTGCTGCATCAACTTGGATCTCTCTGTACCCAGCCCGAGCGTGCCTCTGCCTACAAGTGAGCAGTAGGAGCACAGTTACGCTGCACACAGAACACAAAAGAAGATGCTGGCACTCCTGTAGCACTGGCAGTGGGAGAAGGGAAGGCCAGGGAGGCTTCAGGGGCTTGAAGGCAGGAGCTCAGCCAGTCCAGGAATGCACATGTCTGGCCATCCCTCCTCTCCCTTCTGATGAGGTGGGGGGCGGGGGGGGGGGGGGGGGGGGGGCTGGCATTTCTCAGGCTTGGTTTGACAGGTTCCCAGTCAGGTTCCCAAGACAACCAGCACACCACATTTGCTAACGATTGCCGAGCCTTGAGAGAGTATATGCTTCTTCCCTGTGTCTCAATGGAAGATTCAGGCCATCCCTCCACAAATGAAGGTTTCCCTGCAAAGCCAGCACCTCATCAGCATGGAGACATACCATACCTTGCCAAACTGTCTCAGAAGCTGGATGAAGGCTCCTTTTCCAAAGGGGTTTGTGAGGCTTGCGTGGAAGGCCAAGGTGGGATACTCCTGGGAAAGAAGGGCCACCCAGCGTCTCTGGAAGAGAGCACAGCCTGTCATTCAACAACTTTCCTTCAGGAAGCCCTTCAGCCCACAAAAGGCTGCATTCTCAGGCCATGGAGAGTCCAGTGGCTCCAATGAAAACTGCTGCCAAGCCAAAGCCACCCATTCCAATTCACAGAAATCACCCCAGCTAGGGCTTTGCTGTCCAGGAAGCCGCTTTGAGCAGATAGGTCCCAAAGCACACAGTGTTTTCCTGGCAGTGGCAGCAAGTATAGGAGCATGTGTCCTCCTGTAGCAAGATGCTGGGGACCTACCGTGGCCCACGTAGGCACAAGATCACATTTGTTCAAGACAAAAATGAGATGCTTCCAGGCTTTTTCCTTCTTCAGGTAGCTCTCCACATGTGGGGAGCGGGTTCCCATTGGGTCTCTCGCATCCAGCACCTGCACCACGACGTCTGATGAATCAATCACCTGGCAGTCAAGAGAGAAAGGGTGGGCCCTCACAGCCTGCCAGGCAGATCTCCGCAGAAGACAGGCATCACACGCCCTGTTTCTCCCCCACTGCAAGAGGCTGGCTTTGACCACTCTGTCCATCCCACAGTGCAGCCAGCCTCCACCTCCCTCAAGCCTTAGCCACAGTCGCATTACAGTGAAACAAGTTCATGACTGTAGTGTTAATGAGAAAGGACTAGGAATGGAAGAGCCCCCTGGTTCTCCAGGCTGGGGCACACCCATCAGACAGTGGGACTTCTTAGGCTGTTTTATCATGATCAGAGTCCTCCAACAAAAAGGTGTGGTGGAAAGTGCTGTCAAGTCACAGCCAACGTGCGGCAGCCCCGCAGGGTTTCCATGGCAAGAGATATATGCAGAGGTGGTTTTGCCATTGCCTGCCTCTGCACAGCAACCCTGGCTTTCCTTGGTGGTCTCCCATCCAAATACTAACCAGGGCTGACCCAGCTTAGTTTCCGAGATTGGGCTAGCCTGGGCTATCCAGGTCAGGGTCCAACAAAGTAGCTCTCTCAAAAGAGTAGCCATGGCCCAGAAGCCTGAAAGCAAAGAAAAGGGTGGTGGTGGTGGTGGGGATGTAAGAGTATCACAACAGACAGTACTGCTGCATTGTGTGGCGTTTCCCAGTCAGAAAACCCAGCCAGCAGCTTTCCAAAAGCAGAAGGTTGGCAGGATTCCTTTCCAAGTCCCGACCTCTTTCCACAACGATCCCCAGAAATAGTGGGTTGTGTTTCACTGCTGAGAAGCCCAGCCCATCTCTCTCCCCCCCGGTCTTCGCACCTGCCCACTTCCCCATCCCAGCAGATGCTTAAGAGAGAGGGCCACTGTATGCGGTGCAAGAAGGGGAGGTGACAGAAGGGAGGCAGCAGCTGCTCAGAAGACGGAGTGCCTGAGCAGGTTCCGCGATGGCCAGCAGCCAGGCTTTTCCCTGACAGGCTGTCACTCAGTGCTGACACAGGAACCAATATGCCTCCCTGCAGTCCAGGAGGCCAGCCAGCTGCAGGCTTTCTAAAAGGGTCAAGCAGCAGAATACAGACCAGGGCAGTCTTTCCAGAGGCTGCTCAGGATAATCAGCTGATCCAAAGCGGCAACTGTAGTTCCACAAAGCCCTAGGGAAGCAGAAAGCTACACGGCTTCCCCATTTCACATCCACACCTTGTAAAGCTCTCCCCAGATCCGCTTGGACTGCCCCTTCTTGTATATCTCCTCTTGGGCCTCTTCCCTACAAAGGGGCAAATGAAAAGGTCAGCAACTCAAAGCCCACCTCCCACCTAGAGATATAAAATTCCCTTTCCTATCAAAACCAAACCTATTCTCCTGCTTCAACAACATAATTTGTTTATAATTTGGCTAGCACAGACATTATTCTACTTGGTATATTTACAGAATTTGAAAATAAAAGCCCCAGTTTTCTACAAGCCAAGCTACAAGTAAACTTGAGACAGCTGAAATGTCCTCTGCTATCTTGACATATTTCACTCAGTCCAAAAGGAATTCTGTATACGTCCACATACATATATACCCGTTTTGTTCAGTGCTTCAGACATTTTCATGATATACACTGAATAAAACTGTGTTTAAATGCATTTCACTCATTTCAAAGGAGGTTTTCTTCTTCAGAGCATCTTCCAAATTTCCCTTCAGAAAAGCCGAAGGGGGAGGAACCTTGGACAAAAATGTATTTGCCTAATTTCCCCCAGACCTTCACATCTCTGCCCATGCCACACTTGCTGGAGGCCAGGTCAAAGCAACCATCCCTTGGATTTGAGGCACCTCTCCCACCTGGGAGCACAGAAACGACATGACACCTGTGTGGGGCAAACTAGTCTTCTCCCATTGCAGAAAGGTGAGGTCCCCCATACAAAGCAATAATTGCAGCCTTGGAGATGCAGCAAAAAACAGACATGCTCAAAACAAGGTGTGTGTTTCCACTCAGGGCTGTCCATCTTTGCACAACTGGCTGCAAAGAGATGAAGGCTGTGTAATGACATTAAAGGGGCATATAACAAAACGCCCTGAAAAGAGGCCACTAGCCCTTGGGAGGAAGGGATTCAGCATGACTTTGGAGGACACAAATTCCCCATTGCTACACAGGATTAGGGCCCACCCCCTTTGGGTGGGGCAACCAATGCATTTCCTTGAGCTCCATCTCCCATATTACTGACTCAAGCCATACCAAATTTGTAAATAAGGAAACAGGGGGGAGAGTTCTACTTCTCCAGCTCCAGTTCCTTACCTTACTCCCGTATCCTCCACCACTAAATCCCGGTCCTTGTCTTTGTCATAGCTGCTGGCCCCGGCTGCAGCGTTTTCCAGCAGCGACTGCACATCACTCGCCGAGAGATTTGGCCGCTTCCTGAGCGATTTAGGGCCAAATGTCATTTCAAAGGTTTCTGTGTCAAGAATGTGAACTTTGGAATTCTGAAAAGCAGAGAAGGGTAGGGAGAGTTTGCACACCAATTCCTCTTGAGCTCACTGCATCGGGACAGGACAGTACATCCAATTATACCCCTGGAGCTTCCATACGAGAAGGGCTTCAATGCCAAAGCAGCGGCACAGCAAACCCATACCGGGCCTCCCTTTGCCAGGCACCCATGCTCTGCTCATTAACCCAAGTCCAACAACATCAAAACCACACAAACAAAATCCAACTGTTATCTCTGCTGGCTCCTTTGCTTCATCAATGAGGCTCCAGATCCTGCCAAAAAGCAGATTTGTTAAGGATAGTCTGGCTCACATTTGGAAGTTTTTTTGAAAGGCCAGCTGCGAGCCCCAGCCCTTTTCCAGGGAATTGTATCTTCTGCAGCTAGGAGAAATGGATCATGTTGTGATGTGCGCTCAAGTTACAGAGAACCCTTTTCTTAATTTGGAATGTTTTGTTTTATTAGAGACACATGGAAACTCCTGAGAAAACAAAGGCATCCAGTGGGAGCCCAAGAAATCAAAAGGGGGGGGGGAACCAAAGCTAGAGCAAAACGCACATACTTGGGGGCTGGATTTAGCAAAGCCAACATCGCCCCCACCTTTAATGCCTGATGGAAACCAAGAGACAAGTCCTTCTGGGAATCCTTGCCAAGGAAAGTGAATCCCCTCTGAATGCACACTGTAAGCATCTAACACAAGGGCAACTGGGGGCCTCGTCCAGTTGAGTGCCACCAGGGTTACCCAATCCTGGCAAGGATTTACAGATAGCTGCAGTTCAGGTACAGAAACCACATCCCAGCCCAAGAGAAAACCATAAAAACACACGCATCAGCAATACATATTGTGGATTTGCCTTAAATATTGCACTGTAGAAAGGTGTGAGAGAAACATGACAGATAAATAATGACTCCAATAAAGAAGTCACCAACCACTTCCTGCAGCACTGAGAGCAACCGAGTCCTGGGAAGACTCGGGAAAGAGCCTCAGAAGAGATTTACAGAAAGACAAACCGCACTTGGTTGATACATCATTCTGAAAAACTGCACAGAAAGGTGGCTTGCACCGGACTTGTGATTAGCCACTTGCCTGGTCACGTGAAAACTCTGCATCTCCTTCAGGCAGTGAAGCTTTATAAAAACTGGCTATTGTTCTTCTTTACACCACAAATGTAGCACAGCGGGAAAACTAGACCATGTTTCTTCCTTTGCAAAGCAAAATCATGCCCCTCCACTAGGACTTTCCTTATTTGTAACTGAACGGATTCTAATTTCATAATAAGAGAGCACTCATGTATGTAAATGCAACCCAAGAGTCCCCTCCAGATGAACCCCACACTTTGGATACTCTTGAAAAACAGCATTTCAGCTAGCTTCAAGAAATGACTAGAAGACTCACGTGAGGCTTAATTCGGTCATGGAGGAGGGACATAGGCAGCTTACTCCGCTTCATGACCACTCTGTAGGGGTCCTTCATCACAGTCTCCATCTCCTCTTGAAATTTCTGGAGGGATGACTGCTTGATCACACGAGTGTTTCCTGCATTGGGCGACAGCCATAAAAAGGCACACCTCAGAGCCACTCTGGTGTCTGCTGCTACTTGAAACAGTAGTGGTGAGAAACAGTCCACAAATGCACCTACTCACTAGACCTGCAGCGTTCTGGGTGGCCTGACGTTCTGGCCAACCATTCCCACCTGCTCCCAGCTCAGCTGTAAGACACCAGAGGCTGCCCAGTGCCGCTCAGAAACCCATTCCAGGAAAATCAGGAGACAGGAAGGCTGCAGATGGACTCACCAAACCACTTGATGTTGGGCTCCACTCTTGCCACTGTGCCTGGTGCCACTGTGGACTGGAACTGGAGTGGCCGGATCAACTTCCCACGATTGTTCCTAAGGATAAAACAAAGCTGGCCTTGGATATGGGAGATGTGAATTCCAAGATCCAAGTAAAGTGAAGTAGCTACACAGGTCAAAGGAAAAAAATATGAAAACAAAAGTCACATAGCACCCTTTGTAAAGGCCAATTAAAATGACACAAAATAGTGCACCAGTTTTCAAGCCTTTCAAAACCCTTTACAAGGCTGGATGTTAGCCTGCTTTTGTTGGAGACCCATGCAGACTTAAGAGTTGGTATGAGACACTCTTGGCCCCGTAGGCCCCTGTCGGCACATGTGCTGGGGGCTGCCTTACTATAATTCAGGAACTATCGGCCATCTTTTCTTGGTTGAGGCTTCCTAAGACCAATTACCTACAGATTAAGGTGTGAGGAAAGTTGTTCGAGAATTGTGACAACTATTCAAAGTCACACCCTTGAAGATTTTGCTGGACCAGCTACCTATCTGCTTCCAGGCCCAATTCAAAGTCCTGGTTATTATCTTAAAAGCCCCTCATGGCCAAAGGCTCTTAATTTGCATCTCCCAGCATATCCCTCTGCCACTTACATTGTCCAGACAGCCTCCTCCTTAAGGTACCCTCCTTTAGGACTGTCTCATGGTGACAGTGAGACCCTGGGCCTTTTCTTTTCTTTAGAATGGTCTGCCACAGTTGGGAGAGGATGGCACCTTCTTTCACCACATTTACAAGGGCATGTAAGTCAGTCTTATTCCAGAGAGCATTTGGTGGATGGTGAATTTTTCAGAAGATTTGGCTGAAGGTTTGTTGATCCTATGTGTTTGAAGTCTGAACGCTTTTAGATTAGTAAACTGTGTATTTTAATCTGCTTTAATTTTGTTAACTGGACTATTTATGTTCTTGCAACTTGGCTGCTACATTGTTCACCACCTCAAGTCCAAGGAGATAAGGATGATAAAAATGTTTTAAATAAATAATACCTAGATGTGTTAAATGTCTTTAAAAGAACTGGTGAGTAACTACTCATTTTTATACTCACAGCGGAGGCTGCTGTTGTTCTCACTGACTTTTCCCCACAGGGCCAAGAATGCCCAGTGCCAACTTTGCCCCATGCCTCAGTGCCACCTAAGTCTTCATGACTCTCCAACAGGAGCAGAGTAAGGGCCTACCTCAAGTTCATGGTCTGAAATAACTTCTTCACCGCACCAACAGGGAGGTGGATTGAAATTGTCCACTGAGACCATGGCTAGTGACATGGACTGCCTGACAAGGTCTCGAGATAGCAAGAGGAAGGTTGCAGGCTTAACGTGTATGGGAAATTATAGCTGTTTCTATACAAATGCTAGAAGTGTACGAGGTAAAATCGGGGAGTTGGAGTGCTTGGTGTTGGAGGGAAAAATAAGACATTGTGGGTATTTCAGAAACTTGGTGGGATGAGGAAAATCAGCGGGACACAGTGATTCCCGGTTATATCTCAGAAGGATGGGGGGGGGGGTTGGAGGTGGGGTGGCTCTGTATGTCAGAGAGGGTATAAAGTCCAGAAAGATTGAGAGGCTAAGAGAATTGGATTCGCTTCTGGAAATGTTATGGGTTGAAATAGTGGGCCCAAAAGGAAGCTTGGGAGTTTGTTATCGCCCACCAGATCAAAAGATAAAGGAGGATTATAAAATGATGAATGAATTAAAGATAGCAGCTAGATGAAACAATTGTGTCGTAATAGGTGATTTTAACTACCCACACATTGATTGGGTCAATATGTGTTCTAGTCGAGAAAAAGAGATTGAGTTTCTAGACACTCTAAATGACTGTGCTAGAGAGAGATCTTGGAGTTGTAGTAGATAACTCACTGAAAATGTCGAGACAGTGTGTGACTCCAATAAAAAAGGCCAATGCTATGCTGGGGATTATTAGGAAGGGTAGTGAAAACAGACCAGCCAATATCATAATGCCCCTATATAAATCAATGGTGCGACCTCATTTGGAATACTGTGTGCAGTTCTGGTCAACACACCTTAAAAAGGATATTATAGCTTTGGAAAAAGTGCAGAAAAGGGCAACTCGAATGATAAAAGGGTTGGAACACTTTCCCTATGAGGAAAGGTTAAAGCGCTTAGGGCTCTTTAGCTTGGAGAAAAGACGACTGAGGGGTGACATGATCGAGGTTTATAAGATTATGCATGGGAAAGAGCAGGTAAAGAAAGAGGTACTTTTCTCCCTTTCTCACAATACAAGAACCCGTGGGCACTCCATGAAATTGCTGAGCGGTCGGGTTAGAACGGATAAAAGGAAGTACTTCTTCACCCAAAGAGTGATTAACACATGGAATTCACTGCCACAGGAAGTGGTGACGGCTACAAGCATGGACGGCTTCAAAAGGGAATTAGACAAGCATATGGAGCAGAGGTCCATCAGTGGCTATTAGCCACAAGGTATAGATAGGGGCTCTGGGGCAAGTGATGCTCTGTCTTCTTGGTGCTTGGGGGGGAGTCAACAGTGGGAGGGCTTCTAATGTACTGGCCCCACTGGTGGACCTCCTGATGGCACTGGTATTTCTGGCCACTGTGTGATACAGAGTGTTGGACTGGATGGGCCTTTGGCCTGAACCAACACTGGCGTCTCTTATGTTCTTATGCACCACTTTATTTTTTTTTTTTAACATCCAAAGAATAATTCCAGAGAACTCATAAGCTTGCATACAGTTTTCTGTCCTCTTTTTTCATCTTCGGAGTATTACAGCAATTTTGGTTTAGGCAAAATAAGCATCTCTAAGCTTTCCTACCTGGGAAAACCAGCAGCTATCCACATTAGGTGAATGTAAAAGAATATACCATAAAATATCTCCAGCGTTAAAAGGTTGCCAAAAGGTAGAATAAGGTTTCAGGTTAGAACATTGGAGATGACAGAAGAACATTTTCATTCACTCCAATCCTATAGACGTAGCTGGTTCAGAAAGGAAATCTGCTCATCCATTGGACAACTGCCTTACTTGTTGCTAGAGGCATGGAACAGAATTTGGGGAGCCTGACTAGGCCCCTCCGAACCATAAACAGCATGTCCTGTCAATCACACAAGTGAGCACTGAGAGACAGAGCTCTCAGCTGGTGCATCCACCACACACCCAGCACAACAAGCAAAACATAGCTTGGTCACTACCCGGAGTATGCTAGAAGCAGAGCACCTCTACGTGAACAACTGGAAACAATGAAGGTTCCTTGGCACATGACAGGCAAAAGGGCAACAGGTCCCAGAGGTGAAGGCAAGAATGCCTGTTACTCAGGACTGATGTTTTTCCACAGGCTATGCCAAGTGATGGAGCTGAGCCTCTGAAAAACACATGGCTAAGATATTCCACATTTCACAGTTGGCATCTTTTCAGAGGAGATTTGAGAAAACACAGCAAAGCTGCTTCCATTTAGCACCTGCTCATGGGTACCGAGTATGTGCTGGCACCCAATGGGGCATGAAATTAACTTGCTTGCAGGTGGGAGGGAAGCAGCATCCAAGTTTTTGGGGAGCAGATGGCAACCTCTCCTCAACAACTGAGCAATGCTAAAGGCCTCTTCTCCAGCTGTCCCACTAGCCCAGGGGTGGCCAAACTACAGCTCGGGAGCCACATGCGGCTCTTTCAAACATATTGTGCAGCTCCTGGCAAGGTGGCTGGGAAAGCGAAGGGGAGGCATAGAGAAAGAAAGCAACTTTAACTTTAAATGCATTCTCAAAGCCCCCCTCCCCTACCAGCCAGCTTGGAGAAGGCATTTGTCTCTTTAAATTTCTTCTCCAGGCCAAGCTGGCGGGCATGGGTGTGTGCAGGGGGTGGGGTGGGGGGACTTGGGGAACACATTTAAAGTTGCTTTCTTTCCACTTCTCTCTCTTTCACTCTCTCTTTGAAAAAATAAATATAATTAGCTACCAAATAAATATAATTAGCTACCAAATAAATATCATTATCAATATCTGTTTTTACCTTTTGTTTTTATTTTTGGCAGTCTCACTTAATGTTAATAAAAAGAAATTTTCTATTTTTTCAATAAAAATGTGTGTGTAATATTTGCTCATGTTTTGCAGCTGTCAAATATCTGACATTTATTCTATGTGGCTCTTACATTAAGCAAGTTTAGCCACCCCTGCACTAGTCTATGCCTGTCAGACAGCCCTAAGACATGAGGGCTGAGGAAGAACAACTGAAGCAGAAAAATCATCCAGAGACAGCTGCAGCCTCAGAGAATCATCAGGACTTTTGATCAGAATCCTAGAAAGTCCCAGAGCCCCTAATCAGTTTTAAAGATTTCAATCAGATACTGAGCCCACTCAGTAACAGCAAAAAAACCCCAACAAAACACCTCCACAAGATTTAGGTTTCTTGAATGCCTTCAGTAGCATCCCAAGCTTTACAGTGCAAGGATGGAGTTACACTTTAGTTACCCTCAAGGGCAACTCAGAAACAGAACAGGGTGTGATGTTTATGGTTGAAGATCCTATACGGAATTTGCCATTGTTAATGGAGAGAATAAAGGAGTTCGGAGACCTTGCAGGCTTCTATGTAAATAAGGACAAATCTAAGGTGATGTGTAAGAACATGATTGGAAAAAAACAAGAAAAGATACAGAAGTTGGTGCACTGTGAAGTGGTGAAAAAGACTAAGTATTTAGGTATTGAACTGACAATGAAAAACATAGATCTTTATAAGAATAATTATGACAAACTGGCGTAAAATACAACAGGATATCAAGAAATGGAATACTTTGAATTTGTCACTGTTGGGAAGAATCTCTGTGGTTAAAATGAACATTTTGCCTCGACTAATGTTTTTATTCCAGACAATTTCAATAGTAAGAAATTTGAAGGTATTCAATATGTGGCAAAGAGAAATTTCAAAGTTTGTTTGGGCTGGGAGAAAACCACGGATTAAAATGAAGATTTTGTGTGATGCGAAAGAAAGAGGTGGATTCCAGTTAACAAACTTTAGACTATATCATGAAGCGGTCTGTTTAACTTGGTTACAACAGTGGATTCTGTTAGACAATAAGAAACTTTTGGCGTTAGGAGGACATGATTGTAAATATGGTTGGCATGCCTATTTATGGTATGAAAAAGTGAAAATGGATGGTTTTTTAAAACATCATTATATTAGAAAAAATCTGTTTGATACATGGACTAAATATAGAAGGTTTTTCTCAGATGAAAGGCCTCTTTGGATAGTACCGGCAGAGGTTATAAAACCTTTTTCGATATATAAGGGAGAATACTGGGTACAGTATAGAGACATGTTGAAACCAGTGGGTAAAATATTTGAAATGAAAATGGAGGATGACTTGGTATTTAAATATGGATGGTTTCAATATAGACAGATTAATGACTTGTTTAAAAGATTAAAAAAGCCTTTGGGTTTAGGCAGAAAAATAATGAAATTGAGATTATACAGAAGATGAGAAAGTTAAAGAACAAATGTTAAAATGGGCAGTTAATATGAACAAAGAAAAAAATTATTGGGAATTTTTATGGAAAACTGCGATAAAAATACCTACGTGTAATAACTTAAAAGAAAATTGTTTTAAGATGATGTACAGATGGTATATGACACCAAAAAAGATTGCTAATATGAATAGTAATATGTCAAGTAAATGTTGGAAATGTAAAAAAACAGAAGGCTGGTGGACATGTGAAAAAGCTAAAAAGTATTGGGCAGAGATACATGAAGAAATGGAAAAAATTGTAAAATGTAAATTCAAAAAAGAACCGGAAATATTACTTTTGGGACTTAAAATGGAAGAAGTTAACGTGGCAAAAAGGACTTTGATGTGGTATATGATTACAACGGCCAGAATGACATATGCTCAATGTTGGAAACAAGATAAAGTGCCTGAGGTTGGGGACTGGATTAAGAAATTACTTTTTATGGTTGAAATGGACACATTGACAAGGAAACTTAATAATTTGGAAGAAGAGGATTTTTTTGCGGACTGGAAAGATTTTAAAGACTATTTGGAAAACAACTGGGATGTAAGGGACGGTTTATTTAGTTTTGATAACTACTGAAAGGTAATAGATATTGTAAAATGGATTAAGATGTATAACCAAATTAGGGAAGGGTAAGTTACCTATAGATTTGTGTAATAGATTTAAAAGGAGGTTAAGAGGATTTAAGAACTGAGCAGGAGGTTGGAGCACTGTGGAAAGCCGAAAAGGGGGGGGGGAAGGGTAGGAGGGTAGGATATATGGGTATAAAAATGTTTGATATATATTGACTTGTGTTTACCATATCCTAATAAAATATGTTTTTTTTAAAAAAGGAAATAGAACAGGGCACAGCCGTGGTCACGCTCCTGAGGGAAGCATGGAGACCAGTATCCTAGGAGGAGCAAGAACTGCATCTTGGCAAGGCAGGAGAAAAACTCCTTTCCAATAGTGGATCAAGCCATAAAAAGAATCACAAATAGAATCATTTGCTCAAGCAAAATAAACACTGCCTATCCTCTTGCCTTTGCCTGCAAAGGCTCCAGTTCAATCCGACCCTGTCCAAGGCAAAAGGCCTCGCCTGAGGGTTTTTGCGCTTGTGCATCAACATCTCAGAGAATCACAGAGCTGGAAGGGGCCATATAGACCATCTAGTTCAACTCCCCAGCTCAATGCAGGACTAGGCTAAAGCATCCCTGCCAAGTGTATAGAATCATAGCATTCTCATCCAATTTGGGCTGCGAGCCGCGCAGCAAGCGAGAGGAGGGCCAAGCCTCACTACCCAGTCCTCCTGCCTGAAGCCTGAGAGTCTGACCGATCACAGCCTTTCGGACCGCACATTCCCGGGTGCGAGTGCCCGAAGCCACCAAAAAGGCCGTCGACGTCAGCTGCTGTGGATCCCGAACACGCGCCTGCTGGAGCAGGAAGGGCCCCAGGGCTTGTGGAGGGTCGGGCACGTCGCTCCCTCCGCTCTCACCTGCGCTCCTTCTGCCGGTACATGTTAAGCCGCCGGATGGTTGCCCGGTCCCGCATGTTGCCGCCCGCCGCCTCCGCCGGCCGATCTGGGGGTGAAAGAAAGAGGAGGGTCATCATCATGAGGCAGACCGCCGACGTGCCTTCCGCCCTGAGGCAGGCGAGACGAGGCGGCCTGGGGCCTCTGCCTACCGGGGTTGGTGCTGGCCCGCGAGGGGTTGAGGCTGGCGCGGCCCTTGAAGCGCGGCTTCACCATGATGACGGCCCCGGCTCTCCACAGATCGTGCAGCCACAGCCGGCAGAGAGTCCGGAAAGAACGACCCAGGGACTTCCTGCGACGCGATGACGCATTTCCTTCGAGACGTCCCTCTTCACTCGGCCGCTGGCCGTGACGCCACGGCGACGCCGCGAAAGGAAGCGCCTTGCAGGGCGAGGGAGGGTCACGCGTTCTCTGAGGGTTGTCTACTCCGGGTGGGGAAATTCCTGGCGATTTGGGGGTAGAGTCTGGAGAGGATGGGGTTTGGGGAAAGGAGGGACCCCAACGGGATATGATGCCATAGAACAAAGTTTGAGTCCAGTGGCACCTTTAAGACAAAGTTTTATGCAGAGTATGAGCGTTCGTGTGCAAGCGCGCTTCCTCAGATAGCTCATACCTCGAATAAAAAAGCGCCACTGGACTCAAACTTTGTTCTACGGCTTCAGACCAACACGGCTACCATAAACTTCACCCTCCAAACCAGCCATTTTCTTCAGGGGGAACTGATCTCTGTCATCTGGTGTTATAATTCCGGAAGATCTCCAGGTCCCACCTGGAGGTTGATAACCCTAATTTGGGAGGTCTCGGGCCCACTGCAGACAGGGTAAAAGCACCACCTGGGCTCCCAAGAACTCTGAGGAGGAGTTTCCTTGGTCTACAACTGGTGGGCCTGCTGCCTTCTGCCTGCTCTTCAAAACATTTTGATTTCCTTCTTCCTCTTCGTTCCTTCCCTCAGCAAATGGAAATGATTTCCCAGCAGTAACTGATCACTGGGGCGGCTCAGAAAAAACTCCGGGTTGAACTATGGGGCACCAGAGCCCACCGCATTCTACTCCATAACCACATAATTCACTCCAGATTCGCGTGGTGAATGGTAAACTAACTGGGAGCGGCTAAGCCCCCACTCTTGGTTGCAAAGGAAGCTTGGTAATAGGGAATAGGAATGTGGAAATGCACACTCTTGCATGCCTCTTGATTGCAGAGATTGCTTCTTGTGTGTGCTGGGTACTTTCATTCTTTGTGTTCTGTCACTACCTTCTTTTCTACCCAGTCATCGAAGTGTGCTTGTGAATTCCCAGTTGATTTGCCCCACTCTGGACTGAGTTACCCTGTTACAGAGTGCTGGAGCAGAATGCTGTGGTCTTGTGCCACCTGTCTCGGTCTGGTTGCTCTTTTCACAACCCCAAGACTGAGCAACTGTTAGGAAGTAACATGGGAAACGGAATTCAGAGTGAATCTCTGGAGGTTTGTTTAGGCACAGCAAAAGGCCAGGGAAGCTGGAGCCTGCTGGAATACAACAAACAACCCATGAGCCTGAGCCACCACCCCTGCCCACTGATCTTGCTGGTGCTTGCGAGATAAGGAGCAAGTCTGCCCACACCCTGTTCTCTCAAAAGAAGACATTGGAGATGGAGCTGAGGGCAGTTTGTAAGAGGTGTCGCTGGTTCTGATGTATGCTCACTTACCCACTTTTGTGTCTGAGAACAGGAGCTTGTATTATTTGCCATGCAAAGCAGGGGTGGCCCTGGTCAGTATTTGGATGGGAGACCACCAAGGAATAGCAGGGTTGCTACACAGAGGCAGGCAACAGCAAACCATCTCTGGCCCCGGTCACACGGAGCATTAGGCACGCTAGAGAGACGGAAGATAGGCGGATTTTCCGGGCGCAATCTCACCGCCACATCTGGGAAGCGTAGAGCTCCCGTGACTCACCCGAGGCTTCACTCCAAAGATGTGCTGTAAAAAACTAGTACCTCCGAGGTACTAGTTTCCAGAAACTGCGGGGCAAGGGCGGGTGTCAGATCACATTTCCGGTGTTAGTTCATGGCATCCGGCGCCCGCCCATGTCCTGCTGCAAAACCTTTTTTTTTGTCAAGTCTCCATGGGTGCGCACAAGCACCCAACGGCGCACACGAACACTTGGGTTAAAAAAACAAACACAACCCCCGCGGCGCCGCTTCTTTGCCACGCCGCAGAGTGAGGTATGATCGGCACCTCCCCCCAACCACGGGACATCGGGCGGGACGTTTGCTCCAGCTGCCGCGCGGTAGTTGCAACCAGCCATGCCTCTCTCTCTCCCCCCCCCCCTATCCGGCTGTGTGACCGGGGCCTCTGAACGTCTCTTGCCTTGAAAACCCTATGAGGTCGCTGTAAGTCAGCTGTGACTTGATTGGGGGTAAGAACCAGTGGAAAAGCAATGTGTGTGCATACCCTGGAAGTAAAGCTCAAACCACTGCCAGCTCTCGTAGAGATGAATGTGTGCCTCCAGCCAAAGGCTCTCTTCCCCTTTCCCCCTCTTGGTCCTGACAGCAGGCTGTGGGCTGCTTCTCTGTAACCCGGGGGTGGTGGTGTTTGTATGGCCCCATATATTTATTCTGCCTATAAATACCGTCAGAGTGATTCATTGGGCGATTGCTTGTACATAGCTGTGATTTTTGATACTTAAAAGGAGTTGCTGCTGTCTCTTCTTTTTTTGTGTGTGTGGGGGGAGGGTTATGTTTCTCCTGTGCCCCTTGGCTGAGGCCACTGAGAAAAGAAGCCCTTGGCCCTCTCAATGTATAAACTGAGATTTCTTCTGAGTGAAAATTCATTTTAATGTAAACATAAGTGAGCAAGGTATATACATTCCCTCTTGTTGCTATGGAGGCAGAAGGCTAGTAAATTATTATTGGGAGGCTGTGTGAGAGTGTGTTAACCCTGGCTTGCCAGCAGAGTGGGTAAAAGTTGGGATTTATATGAAATGGGGAAGGAGAAAGCTAATCCTTTCCATCCATCAATGTTGGGGGGGGAGCAGTGGTGGGATGATGGGCTAAACCTCTGGGCAGGTTATGCTGAAGCGAGTGTCAGGTGTCAAGTGCTACACAATATATATTTTTATAGTCACTGCTGTTTCTCTAAGAACATAAGAGCTTTGCTGGACCAGACTAGTGGTCCATCTAGTCCAGCATCCTGTCTCATGGAGTGGCCAACCAGGGCCTCTGGAGCTTCCCCTGATGTTGTCTCCTGGCACTGTGATTCAGATGTTTACTACCTCTGAACATGGAGATTCCCTTTAGTCACCACGTCTTGCAGCCACCAATTGCCCGATCCTCCATTAATCTTGGTGTAGTGGTTAAGTGCGCGGACTCTAATCTGGGAGAACCGGGTTTGATTCCCCACTTCTCCAATTGCAGCTGCTGGATGACCTTTGGCAAGCCGTAGTTCTGTCAGAGCTCTTCTTGAAAGAGCAGTTCTTGAAAAAGCTCTCTCAGCCTCACCTACTTCACAGGGTGTCTGTTGTGGGGAGGGGAAGGGAAAGAAGTTTGTAAGCCGCTCTGAGACTCCAAGGGAAGGGCGGGATCCTTTGTCCCTACCCCCAAGGTGCCAGTTGGCGACACCTGAGTAATGATAGCAACATGGATTATTGTAGTAACAGTGGTAGTACCAATTCTGGGTGATCTATGTCATGTTGGTGGCTTTTACTTCCTCTATCTGTTGGAATGGCCTTGGCAGGACATTATCCCAGCCTATCCTTCAGGATGTACTGGCCATTTTATGGACCTTTGTCTCACTTGGTTCCAGACTCTCATGAGTGTATCCCAGTTTTCTGTTCCTGTCCGTTCCGGTCTTTCTTGTCAGTTCCTGTCATTCTTGTCCTGCTCCTTTCAGACTAGAATTTGATTTCCCTCTGATTCTGGTTGTGAATTAATGATTTCTTCCAGTGGTTAGGTGACTGGTCAGTGGGAACAGACTCCGGGCCTTCCTGGCCACAGTGGCCTTTTGCTTGGGATCTGTTCTCCTTGATTGATTTATTTACATTTACATTTATACCCCACCCACCCTGTGAACAGGCTCTGGGTGGCTTACAGGAGACGTCCGACAGGCCGATACAAATAAAACAATAAAATATTAAAATCCCTTAAAAAACAATCTTAACAATAAAGTGCTCGCTACAGCAAAGTAACCTTAAGATGAATGGCATTGTATCTGCGTTCCTTCTGTCTTCAGATCTTAAAATCAGTCTCACGGTTCAGATGTTCGCCAGTGAGGCTCAGAGCGGGCCAGTCCGATGTTCCAGATTGATGGTAACTGTGGTGGCGGCTCCTATTTGAAAGCCTGGTGGAAGAGCTCCGTCTTGCAGGCCCTGCGGAACTGTGAGAGGTCCCGCCAGGGCCCTGATCTCGTCTGGGAGCTCGTTCCACCAGTAAGGAGCCGCCACCGAAAACACCCTGGCCCTGGTAACTGCAAGTCTCGCCTCCTTGGGGCCCGGGATAGATAGACGTTGTTGGGCCCCAGACAGTAGTGCTCTCTGGGGCACAAATGGGGAAAGGTGGTCCCTCAGGTAACCCGGACCCTGGCCATAAATCCAATCCCCTTCTCCTCCTTCAAGCTGTCTATGCCTGTGGCAGCAAATTCCACATTTTAATCACTTGCTGTGTAAAGAAGTATTTCCTTTTGTCTGTCTTGAATGTACTGCCCATCACTTTCAATGGATACCCTAAAGTTCCAGTATTTTGGGAGAAGGAGAGAAAGTTCTCTTTGTCAACTCTCTCCCTGCTTTACCTGCATGTTTAGCCATAATCCTGGTGAATAAACTTGAGTCTGATTTTGCTTTTGTATTGTGTGTTGTAGACAAGAAATGCAATAGAAGGATCTGTCCCAGGTTGAAGGAGGACTCTGGGATGCCCTGAATGGTCAGCTATGTGCCTCTTCCATTTTGGTTGTTGCTGGAATGCCTGAAAAGGGGAGAAAGGAGCTACTTTTATTTATTTATTCAAGGGGTTTTTTGTTTTTTTAAAAAAAAGTCAAGGTGGTTTCTAAACACAAAATGTTGGGTGTAGTATTCTGATGCCCCCCAGGAGCATAAAACAGGGTTCCTAAGAAAATGGACGGAGAAGGAGCGGGGGGGGGGGGGGAGATTTCACATTTCCACTTGACTTACGGGAGTTGTACCAGACAGTGCCACTGCTTTCTCTTGCCTTTTTCACACCTGCCCTGTGTGGACTCTTCTCTCCTGACTGTCAATAGGTGTGCTGATCCACTTCATGTTAGTACTGGTGTCCTGACCTTGCAAAGCCAGCTTGCTCTTCTGCACCAGAAGTGCCAGAGGCAATCCTTATCTCAGATTCTCATTCCAGCAGTTTGCCAGCCAGGCTTTTGGTGATTGAAGCCTGTACACAAGCAGAGGTGCTGGCTGAGAATTTGGAAGGGTCAGGGCCCGCTGCTGAGGTTGACTACTTATCTTTCCATCCCAGCAGGGAGAGGCTCCAGCATGAGCTGGGGAGAGAGCCATCAGTTTTTCATTCATCATAATTTCTCTGTAGTTCAAAGGCTGAACTCGAAAGGCTTGCGGCCTGGTATGCTGCTCATTTATCATTGTGCCGCAATGGAATCTCCTCTGAAAGAGATTGTGGTGCAGTGTTTACTTATGTGCAAAGTGGATGATGGGCCTGGCAGCCCTTTGTGGAGCGATGAGTCCGCAGGATCCTTGTGCAGTTTTGGAACTGAGGCAGCAACACACCTCCTACCCCCCAGTGGCACCAGGTAGATGATCTGGTTGGTCTTTCCTGACACTGCCAAGCCCCCGTGGCTGTGAAAAGGAGTGAGCCTGGAAATTCCTAGCTAGGTGGCCAAACTGGCTCTTGGCTTGACTCACATAAGAACAGAAGAGAAGTCAATGTTGTATCAGGCCGATGGCCCATCTAGTCCAACACTCTGTCACACAGTGGCCAAAAAATACCAGGTGCCATCAGGAGGTCCACCAGTGGGGCCAGGACACTAGAAGCCCTCCCACTGTTGCCCCCTCCAAGCACCAAGAATACAAAGCATCATTTGCCCCAGACCGAGAGTTCCTATCTATACCTTGTGGCTAATAGCCACCAATGGATCTCTGCTCCATATCCTATTGAAGCTGTCCATGCTTGTAGCTGCCGCCACCTCCTGTGGCAGTGAATTCCATGAGTTTATCACTCTTTAGGTGAAGAAGTACTTCCTTTTATTTGTTCTAACCCGACTGCTCAGAAATTTCATTGAGTGCCCGCGAGTTCTTGTATTGTGAGAAAGGGAGAAAAGTACTTCTTTCACTTCCTGCTCTATCCCATGCATAATCTTATAAACCTCGATCATGTCACCCCTCATCCTTCGTTTCTCCAAGCTAAAGAGCCCCAAGCGCTTTAACCTTTCTTCATAGGGAAAGTGTTCCAACCCTTTTATCATTCTAGTTGTCCTCTTCTGCACTTTTCCCAATGCTATAATATCCCTTTTGAGATGTGGTGACCAGAACTGTACACAGTACTCCAAAGGAGGTTGCACCATTGATTTATACAGGGGCAGAAAGTGTTCAAACTCTTTTATCATTCTAGTTGCCCCTTTCTGCACTTTTCCCAATGCTATATCCTTTTTGAGGTGTGGTGACTGGAACTGTGCACAGTATTCCAAATGAGATTGCACCATCGATTTATACAGGGGCATTATGATACTGGCTGATTTGTTTTCAATTCCTTTCCTAATAATCCCCAGCATAGTGTTGGCCTTTTTATTGCAGTCACACACTGACTTGACATAACTCAGTGAGTTATCTACTACGACTCCAAGATCTCCCTCTTGGTCAGTCTCTGCCAGTTCGGACCCCATCAACCTGTATTTATAGTTAGGATTTTTTGCTCCAATGTGCATCACTTTGCACTTGGCCACACTGAACCCCATTTGCCACGTTGATGCCCACTCACCCATCCTCGACAGATCCCTGGAGTGCCTCACAATCCTCCCTGGTTCTCACCACCCTGAACAACTTCAGGGAGGGCGGGATATAAATACAATAAATAAATAAATAAATAAATAAATAAAATCTGCAAATTTAGCCACTGCTTACTCCCAACTCCAAATCATTAATAAACAAGTTAAAAAGCATTGGACCGAGTACTGATCCCTGCAGTACCCCACTGCTTACCACCCTTCACTGAGAAAATTTCCCATTTATACTCTGTTTCCTATTAATTAGCCAGTTTTTGATCCACAAGAGAACTTGTCCTTTTATCCTGTGACTATTGAGCTTACTTAGAAGCCTTTGAAGAGGAACTTTATCAAAAGCTTTCTGGAAATCAAGGTAAACAACATCTGTTGGGTCCCCCTTGTCCACATGTTTGTTTACTCCCTCAAAAAACACTAATAGGTTAGTGAGACAAGATCTTCCCTTACAGAACCCATGCTGAGTCTGCCTCAATAGTTTTTGTTCATCAATGTGCTTACTAATTCTTTCCTTAATTAAGAGTTTCCACCATTTTACCCGATATTGACATCAGACTGACTGGCCTGTAATTTCCCGGATCTCCTCTGGAACCCTTTTTAAAGATGGGAGTGACATTAGCTACCTTCCAGTCCTTAGGAATGGAGACAGATTTTAGTGAAATATTACATATTTTTGTCAGGAGATCCACAAGTTCACATTTGAGTTCTTTCTGAACTCTCGGATGTACGCCATCTGGGCCTGGTGATTTATCAGTTTTTAAGTTGTCTATCAGTCGTAGGACCTCCTCTCTTGTCACCTCAATCTGACTCAGGTCTTTCAACACCGCTCTCGAAATCAGTGGTTCTGGAGTGGGCAAGCACTTCTCATCTTCCACAGTGAAGACAGAGGCAAAAAATGCATTTAGCTTCTCAGCCATTTCCCTATCATTCTTCAGTACCCCTTTTACCCCTTGGTCATCCAAGGGCCCCACTGCCTCCCTGGCTGGTTTCCTGCTTCTAATGTATTTGAAGAAAGTTTTATTGTTGGTCCTTATGTTTTTTGCTATATGCTCCTCATATTCCCTTTTTGCCTGCCTAATCACAGACTTGCATTTTATTTACCACAGCCTGTATTCCCTTTTATCAACCTCACTGAGACTAGCTTTCCACTGCTTAAAGGAATCCTTCTTACTTTTTACAGCTTCCATTACTTTGTTTGTTAACCACGCAGGCTTTTTTCTATACCTATTTGTGCCTTTCCTAACCTGCGGTATATATTTTTTCTGAGCTTCTAGGATTGTTGTTTTAAATAGTCTCCAAGCTTCCCCAATGGTTTTGACCCTTTCTACTTTTCATTTCAGTTTCCTCCTCACATGTCCCCTCGTATCAGAGAAGTTACCCCTTTTAAAGTTAAAAGTGGTTGTGTCAGTCTTTATGGGCAACTCCCTATTTATACAAATGTTAAACTCAATAACATTATGGTCACTGTTCCCAAGTGGTGCAATCATTTTTACATCTCTCACCAGGTCTTGGGTGTTACTTAGTGTTGGAAATGTATGTGTTTGCAAGGGTCTCAGATTCCAGCCATTATAGGGTTAACTTGTTTACCTTTCTATGCTATTTTCTAGACTGACCTGGAAGGAAAACCTGGCAGACAAGCCAATGTGGAAAAAGCTCGCGAATCTGAGTGTGTTTACAAATAATGATTCGTTACTGTTTTCAGGTGACATCCTTTCTAGGGGTCGAGAAGGTGTTTGTCCACCATTGTTTGAGAAGTGTGTGATTATGCTTTGAGAAGTAAGCAGCAGAAATATAGCTCTTAGATGTTTTATTTGTAATTTTCCTGTATACCCTTTACCCTTAGAAATAGTCTTTTTTTAAACATAAAGAAAGACTCCTCATTTAGTGAAGCAAGATCCATTGACACTCTGAACAATTTAAGCATTTTTGACCAATTTTCCAACACTTAGGACCAAATCCAGGATCACCTCTCCCCTGGTATGTTCTGTGACCATCTGTTTCATAGCACAGTCATTGAGAGTGTCTAGAAACTCAGTCTCTTTTCCCCAACTTGAACACATATTGACCCAATCAATATGTGGGTAGTTAAAATCACCTATTACGACACAATTGTTTCATCTAGCTGCTATCTTTAATTCATTCATCATTTTATAATTCTCCTCTATCTTTTGATCTGGTGGGCGGTAACAAACTCCCAGTGTTAAGCTTCCTTTTGGGCCCACTATTTCAACCCATAACATTTCCAGAAGTGAATCCAATTCTCTTACCCTCTCAATCTTATTGGACTGTATACCCTCTCTGGCATACAGAGCCACCCCACCTCCAACCCTTCCCCCCCTATCTTTCCGATATAATTTATAACCAGGAATCACCGTATCCCACTGATTTTCCTAATCCCACCAAGTTTCTGAAATACCCACAATGCCTATTCCCCCCCCCAACACCAAGCATTCCAATTCCCCGATTTTACCTCAGACACTTCTAGCATTTGTGTATAAACACCTATAGTTTCCATGCATGTTAAGCCCACAACCTTCCTCTTGCTGCCTCGAGACCTTGCCAGCCACAGTCTCAGTGGACAATTCTAATCCATTTCCTTGTAGAAAAGTAATCTTTGAGATGAGCCATCCTGAACCAGAGACTTTTCATCTCCTGTCAGCTTTCCCCCAGTATTCAGTTTAAAAACTGCTCTACCACCTTTTTGATTTTAAGCGCCAACAGCCTGGTTTCTTCTTGGGACAAGTGGAGGCTCTGGACAAGCTCTTTTGTACAGCTCCCTCTTGTTCCAAAAAGCATCCCAGTGCCTAACAAACTTGAACCCTTCGCCCCTACACCATCGTCTCATCCACGCATTGAGACTCCTGATCTGTGCCTGTCTCTCCAGCCCTGTGCGTGGAACAGGTAGCACTTCTGAGAAGGCTACCTTGGAGGTTCTGGCCTTGAGTTTCCTGCTTAGCAGCCTATTTTTTTCCTCCAGGACTTCACAACTGCATTTCCCCACATCGTTGGTGCCAACATGTACCACGACCACTGGCTCCTCCTCAGCACTATCTACCAGCCTATTTACAACACGCATAATGTCCGCTACCTTCACACCAGGCAGGCAAGTCACCATACGGTCAGTACGCGGGTTTGCCACCCAGCTGTCTACCTGCCTAAAGATCAAATCACCAACTACCAAGAGCCCCCCTCCCTCCCTCCCTGCCAAGGGATGGTTCCTTGGTGCAAAGGATACCCGTTCACCAGCTGAAGAAGAGGTCCCTTCTGAGGGCACATTACCCTTATCCGCAGCATGGTGCCCTGTTTCCCCTTGACACTCATGCTCCCTGACAGTGGCGGGGCTGCCATATTCAGAGTGGGACATATCTAACAAGTCCTCGAGAGTCTTCTCCATGTGCCTTAACTGACTGTCTCTGCTTCTCCAGGTCTGCCACCTTGGCCTCAAGGGAGCAAACTTGTTCCCTAAGAACCAGGAACTCTTTGCACCGGGCACACACCCAAGACTTCTGACAAGTGGGCAGATAGTGATACTCCGTGCAAAACACTGTATAGCCCCCAACCCCCTGCTGGCATTCTGGCTTCATAATTGCTTTTAAAATAATAATTATATATAATCCCCCTTTTAAAACCCTTTGTATTTATGTAGTTCTCCTTGTAGAAGTTTACTTACCTTACTGGGAACCCAAGGAGACTAGGGCTCTGGCATTCTGGCTCTTCCTGGGCTTCTTACAGAGTCCCTAGTCTAAGAGTCCCTAAGCTAAGAGCCACAGGCCAAGAGCCCTTCGGCTCTCTGGCAAGGTGCTGCCTAAAATAGAAGCTTCCCCCAGCAGAGGGTGTGGCCAGCAGCTATTCAAATTCACCCAGGCATTCAATTACAGCCAAAGGATGACCTTTTCACACCCTATCTCAAGCAGCCAGGACTCTGCAACAACTCACAACTCCCCCACACACTCCCCACACAGTACCCTCTCAGCTAAAATCACCTCAGCTGAAAGTAAATAAAAAACACTCACCCTTCTAGCAGC
The DNA here is from genome assembly GCF_001447785.1 of Gekko japonicus. Classification (NCBI taxonomy): domain Eukaryota; kingdom Metazoa; phylum Chordata; class Lepidosauria; order Squamata; family Gekkonidae; genus Gekko; species Gekko japonicus. Next base: position 391,925 of record NW_015165833.1, on the reverse strand, counting down.
TCTATCTCCTGCTCCTTCTCAGAGTTTAGCTACCCTACCAGGTAGATTAGGTAACAGAGTGACTGGCTTGAGATGGCCCCTTCTGAGTTTCATCTCTTTACACCCAGTTTTTCTCCTCAATGGGGACCCAAAGTGGCTTACAACATCTTTTCCCCTTCTCCATTTTATTCTCACCATATTCTCACAAAAACAGGACTGTGAGTCAGGGTTAGGCTGAGAGTGATTGACCTGAGCTCACCCACTGAGCTTCCATGGCAGAGTAGGGATTTGAACCAGAGTCTCCCAAATCCTAGTCTATCACTCCAACCACTAAGCAGTGCTGATCCTTCTGTGAATCTCATTAGATTTGAGATCCATAGCGTTTTCCATAGGAAGATGCTATAGTCTGTGAAAACTGCCCCCCCCCCCGCCATGTTGCCACATAGACAAGGGACTGTGATCCTTATATGTCTTCTTTTTATTTATTTATTGTATTTTTTCCCTGTGTGCATGTGAGTGTGTGTGCACCTGGAAATCATTGCAACCTCTGGTGACTGACCCCTGCTGGGGGCTTGGAGGATATTCAGAGAGGTGGCTGAATAAAACCTGCCCCCACCTCCCAACTGCTGGTATTCCAAAGAAGTCTCCCATCTAAGTACCCTGCTTAGCTTCCGAGATCTGACAAGAGCAGGCTTGCCTGGGCTATTCAGGTCAGGGTATGATGTCTTCTTTTTAAAAAGGCTTCAAGCAGTTCTCCCCCACATTGTTTTTATTTCAGCCCTCCTTTAACTCCTTGTAAGAAAGCAGTTCAGATCCCCGCCATCCTTGTCTCTTCCTAATTCTGTACTTTTCTGAGTACAGGAGATGGAAGATGATCTGCAAACATTTGACTGTTTCAGCATTTTTTATTCTGAAATGTTTTGAATGTTTATCACAAACATTTAAAATATATTATCAACAACATAGCTTGAGACACAAAAGCAATGGCTGTGCAGTTCCAGGCTTCGAACAAGTGGCTTCCAGTCTCCTCCTCTGCATCAGAAACTCGCTTCTGTCCCAGTCACTTCAGCTGGGGATGTTCCGTCTCTTCTGGCTGGAAATATTCTTTTCCCCTTAATATCCCAGCAGAAAGCCCGTGGTGCTTATGGGTCACCCAGGAGAGTCCTTCGTTGCTCTCCCAAGGAACAGGCATGTTTCAGATACATGTTGAATAGATGTGGGCTGGTGCCTGTGGACTGAGTCCAGCTGTGTCTCTTGTGGTGCCATGGTGCAGTGTCCTGGTTCACTAAAGTTTCCATGTACATAGCAGCAATGAAGTTTTGCCATCGCACCATTGTGGAGGGACAGCTACTGAGCAGAAGTCACTGGCACAACCGTTCCCCTTAGTTGGCCTTTCCTCCTCTTGCCCCCAGACCTGCTGTCTTTGGCATCTTTTCGGTTTATCTCCTCGTTCGTGTTGTCTCGCCTGCCTTGGTCTTCTTTTTTCTTTTTCTGTCCTGGAGCAAAGTGAAAGGGGCAGATGAATTGGTTGAACAAAACACTTCACCTGCTGAGCAGGAAAATGTTAAGGATTCTGAAAATGTGGAATCTGCACCCTAACATGAGGCCTGTATCCTAGCCAACAAAGACAGAGAGATGGCCTTCTCCTCTGGTATTTTCTGTAAGGGGCAGTAATGCTCTTTGGTGGTCACCTATCCTTTAAGCCCCCATTAGCTGCCTCTACAGATACTACTATAGGCTCTTGTATCCCACCTGACTTTGAAAAGCAACATTGATTGTGTTGGATGAGCTGTCACAGGGCACAGTTTCATGCCTTGCTCTAGGGAAGCACGACAGACCTGATGTTGCCTGCACCCAAGGGGGCTGGGTTGATGAGAGGCCTGCCTTGATTGTACCAACCTAGCTATGAGGGACTGGCAAGGAAGATGGGAGTAGATAGGCGAGTGAGAGCCGAGTCCCTACTGGTTTGACAGATTGGCTGGTGGTTGTGCCAGAGGGTCATGGAGAGGTAAACCCTG
>NW_015165833.1:352503-389895 GCF_001447785.1 Gekko japonicus | reverse complement strand
GGGGAGATGCTACAAAAATACCTGACAAAAGCAGGGGGTTACTGAGCACGTGACCTTTCCACCATTGCAATTTCAGGCATGAAGCTACCAGCCAACATGATTTCAGAAGAGGGATGGATATACATGTCCGACTGATAAGAGTTATTGGCAGCTGGTTGTGGGGAGTTCTGCAGTCTCAATCCAGAACATACACCACTCAGGGGCAAACATTTTCCAAGACATGAATTCTGTTGGGTGGGAATGCTTGGCCTTGGACACCGGCTACTCTTCTGCTGAGCGGCTCTATTCCATTGTGGGTGCATAAAGTGCCATCAGGTCACAGCCAGTTTATGGCAATGCTGTAGGATTTTCAAGGCAAGAGATAAGCAGAGGTGGTTTGCCATCACCTGCCTCTGCATAGCAACCCTAGGCTTGCTTGGTGGTCTCCTCTCCAAATACTAACCTGGGCAAATCCTGCTTAACTTCCAAGATCTGATGAGATCAGACTATCCTGGGCCAGCCAGGTCAGGCCTCTACTCCATTCAAGGAGCTTGAGCTGGAACCTCCACCATAGAGCAAAACCCCAGGAAACTTCCAGGGTGGGCTCCGGCCTTGATGCAGCTAGTCCAAAGAAGTGCCTTTCATAGATTTTAATGCTGGAGCCCAACAGCAGCCTGATCATGCTGCCTAACCTGATCACATCAGAGAGTGGGAGTGTAAAGCAGGGTTGCCCACTATTAGTACTTGGATGGGAGATCGCCAAAGAAGATTGGGGTTGCTATGCAGAGGCAGGGAATGACAAATCACCTCTGTTCATCACTTGCCTTAGAAAGCCCGTGGCCCTGTGCTTGCCATACGTTGGTTGAGACATGACAGCACATAATTATTATTCTGGCTCCAAATGTGTTTGTCCCATGCAAGGTCCTAATCAGCAAAAGGCCTGAAAATAAACAGTGCTTCAGAATGGAAGGGAGGCTCCAGCCCCTTGGGCCTGCAGAGGGTGTGTGGAAAATTTCTGATGGACCAACAGCTGACTCAGAAGTGAAACCAAAGTGGATGTGTTCTACAGTCATCTTAGGCCTGTGTGGCAGCATTTTTTTGTTTTTAGATGTGCAGGCAGGAGGAGAGAGATCTGTAATGGGTGTGCACTTTTAAACCTATTTTATTAGTGCAGAACACTAATGTATCATGTTCTGACTGCGTGGTCAGCTTGGGCGCCACACGGTCAAGCGCAAGCGTCGAGCTTCGCTCCAATAAACAAAGGACGATGTGGATCCTAGCCTGCACCAATCAGAGGGCTAGGCTCCGGGCCGAATGCCTATGGGACTCTCGGCCACTAGTTAGGACCTATTGGGAAGTGGGGGGGTGTTCTGGGTGGTGGATTCACGGGGGATATAAGCCTGCAAGCCGGCTAAAGTTGTCTTGTTCTGCACTAATAAAGTATGCTAAGCTGAATCACTTGTCCATCTGCGTACTTTTCACCCGCCCATGCTTCCCAGTGGGTAACACAAACAGAAATGGACCATGTCTATCTGACCAAGTGTTCCTGCCAATGAAGGGATGGGGTCTCAGTGGGGTTAGATGGCACCTTACTCACCTTCTGGACACTGGGTCCTCTGCACCGTGCATCTCCGGAGCTCTGTGGTGGCTGGACACAAGGACACATCCCCGGTAGGGGCCTGGAGGATCTTGCGGGAACGCCCTTCGTTGCCCCTCCTGAAGCCGCACCGTTTTTTTCTCTTGGAGCAAGGGCCCCATGGACCCCACTCGCTCATTTCACATTGTGCTGCCCCAAAGAAGAGAAGGAAAAAAACCTTGTCTTCATTTCAGCTTGCTTGCTTGGGAGAAGTAGCCATCACCCCAAATAGCAGCACCTCCCCCACACACACACACACCCATTTTGGAACACTGAGATGCTTCGATGGGCTCCCACTGCCCTGCTCATCCTTGGTTGAGTAAAAGTCTGAAAGAGGTGTGGGGTTTCTGAAAAATTAGGAGTATGCCTCCCTCAGCATTACTGATATCCATCCAGATGTGGATAGTGAAAGATCGACATGGCAGGAGAGACAGAAGATCAACATGGTACTTGCCTTGCTCACTGGCCTGACTATCAGCAGCTGCATAACATCTGGCTGACGTTGTTCTCCTACTCTGCAGGTACTTGGCCTAGCATGTACTCTAAAGCCTTCCTTCCCTTCAAAATTCCTGCATTTCCTTGGGTTACTAACCTCCAGGGAAGGTCCAAAGTTCTTGCAAAATTACAATGGATCTCCAGACTAGTGTTTCCTCTAAGCTGAGTAAGTGTGAGCTAGTTCATAGTTTTTTAGCCTCAGGCTCACACATTTTTGTCTTACCTCAGGAAGGGTGGCTCCAGAGCAAACTAATTTATGCAGTAGCCAAATAGCTTCCTCACAACTTTAATGTTAGTAGCTCACAAAGTAGAATTTTTGCTCACAAGACTCCACAGCGTAGAGGCAGCATTGCTCCAGACTACAGAGATGTGAGTTCCCCAGAAGGAAACTTCAGCTTTGAAGGGTAGATTCTATGCCATTACATGCCCACTGCGATCCTTTCCTAGGCACCACCCACTAAATCTCCAGGAACTTCCCAAGCTGGAGTTGACAACCCTAAGCCCAGCTGGAGGCCATTTTGGCCTTCTGCATAGGGTTGCCAACCTCCAGGTGGTAGCTGGAGATCTCCCACTATTACAACTGATCTCCAGGCAACAGAGATCAGTTCCCCTGGATAAAATGGCTGCCTCAGAAGTTGGACTCTTTATGCCCCAAACCCTGCTCTCCTTAGGTTCAACCCCCCCCCCCAAATCTCCAGGTATTTTCCAACTTTGAGCTTGAAGTTCTGCTTCTGTCTCAGGAAACTTCCAAGCTTTTCCAGTCACCTCTACCTCTGAGAAGATGTCTGTTTAGGAAAAGTAGCCTAAAGAAATGTGGGGGTTTTGTGGGGAGGGGAGGAGTCCAGCAAAAGCATCTCAACCTGTTCTCTTGCCCCCCCCCCCCAGGCAAAATGGGCTTGAGCTATCAGCAGAGGCAGACTGACTGCCCTCTGCCCTAGTGTTGCCAAGCTCCAGGTGGTATGCAAACCACCAAAAATACTATACAAATAAAGCATTAGACAACAAATTGTGTCCTTAAAATGAATTAGTATTTTCTTTTACAGTCCTTTCTCACCACTCCCATTTTGTCTCTAAACACAGTCACAAATGAAGTAGCTATGGATCGCCTAGGTTGCTGTCCATTTCCTCTGACTGCTTCAGGCTGCTGTCTCAGTGGTGGAGCCCTAAAAGTTCTAGATGTTAACTCTGCTTTTGCAGTCTATCTTGCTTCAATTTGGCTCTCTTGCTGGGCCCACCATTGAGACAGTGGCCGGAAGCAGACAGAGGAAATGGGCGGCAACCTAGGCGATCCATAGCCGCTTCATTTGTGACTCTGTTTAGAGACAAAAAGGGAGTGGTGAATAACTTCTGTGAAGAAGGACTGCAAAAGGAAATACTAATTCATTTTAAGGACACAATTTATTGTCTAATACTTTATTTGTACAGTATTTTTTGGTGCTTTGCATACTTGCCTATGCTGTACACCCATTCGTGGTTGACTTTAACCTCCAGGTGGTAGATGGAGATCTCTCGCTATTACAACTGACCTCCAAGCGACAGAGATCAGTTCCCCTGGAGAACATACCTGCTTTGGAAGGTGGACTCTATGGCAATGTATGCTATTGTAGTCCCTCCCCACCCTCCGCAGACTCCATCCCCCAAATCTCCTGGTATTTCCCAACCTGGAGCTGGCAACCCTGCCCTGCTTCCCCGCCAGATCACATGACTCACCAGGACCGCTGCATTCTATAGTGCCGTTGGCAGCAAAGGAGCCTTCGGGACAGGCTGTGTAACACCTCCCTTTGTGCAAGAACAAGCCTTCCTTACACTTTGTGCAAAAGTTTCTGCTGAAACAGTCCTCACAGTTCTCAATTTTGCATTCTGTGTCCAATGGGAGGAAAATAAAACAAGAGAGCTCAAATTAGCCCTTCAAATGTAACGTTTCTTGCTTACGATGCCCGTAGTTTGGCTTCCATCAAAAGACAGTGGCCAGGAGAGCTCACTTGTTTCATGTGGGGCCATCCCAGAATGAGGAGAGGAGAAAGAAGTCCTGGATCAGCCTTGTCTCCTGCCTACTTGAGGAATGCAACAATTGCCTCAGATGGCTGTTTCCCCCCCCACCACCACCACCCATGTTGATGACTTTGTAGGAAGAGTTCTGCTGAAACTAAGGCTGAAGGTACACTACCACAAAGAGGCACAAAGGGGAGGGGTGTGTGCCTCAGTGGCAGAGTCTCTGCTGGACATGCAAAAGGTCCCAGGTTCAATCCCCAGCATCTCCAGCTAGAGGATCTGGCAATAGATGACGTGAAAGACCTCTGCCTGAGATCCTGGAGAGCTGCTGCCAGTCTGAGCAGACAATATTGACTTTGATGGACCAAGGGGCTGATTCAGACCTGGGTTCAAATCCCCAATCTGCCATGGAAGTTTGCAGGGTGACTTTGGGCCAGTCCCATATTCTTAGCCCCAGCTATTTCATAGGGTTATTGTGAAGATAAAATGGAGAAGAGAACAACATAAGCTGCTTCAGGTCCCCATTGGGGAGAAAGGTGGGGTATAAATGAAGCAAATAAATAGGAAGTAAAGACATCCAGATAACAGTTTGTGGGGAGGGACAATGGCGCGCTGGTTCCTCCTCCAGTGGAAGACATGCTACTTTAGAGGATCTCAGCCCTCTGTATTGCCCTGGGTAACTCCGTAGTAGCCTTGAGTCTCCTGGGAGAGGACAGCATGAGCTGCTTTCTGGGGAACATTCTCACTCTCATGCTTGTCAACAGAGCCTTATCTTGAAGGCATGGTTGTTTCTTCCACCCACTGGAAGCCAGGTGTGAGATGGCCTGGCTCATCCAAGTGTTTGGGATAGCTGGGATCTTTCTAGAGTTCGTTGTATTTATTTCCACAACGGGCCTTATTTCTAGTATATAAATATTGTATAAATGTCATACAACAGTTATGGTGGAAAGATGGCATTAAAAATCCAAACAAAATGGAAACCAGCAGTGAAAATTGCCATAACAAAAAGGCTCAAAATGGGCTCTTCCAGTTTATGGTGGCGTGCTAGCAAACTCACCTCCTGGACCTCCCAAGGGTGAAGGTTATGCTCTTGGTCTCAAGGGTTTGGCTCAGCTCCGCTGCATGTGCATGCGCGTCTCGAGGCCAGCTGATTGGATCTGAGCCCTGAATCTGCTTTGATAACTGTGATGTGTCAGTAACGCTCTCCTCATAAGTAAACCCAGATCTCTCATGTCAGTTCTTTGGGAACTTCTGCAAACCTATGGAGCCTGTGGCCAGGGTCCATAGCATGTTCTTATATGGATAACACATTTTCTCTCCTCATCTCACAGGATGAAAATTGGTTGAAAGGAACTCATGAAAAGCCCACCAGATTTTTTAAAAATTCCACTGGAGCTGCAAAAAGGAGATTTTAGGTGAAAATAAATGGCAAAAGTAGGGATACGTCTTTGGTTTCTGGTGCCACATTGAAAACAATCTGAGCAATAGCAAGCTATCAATAAGGAAAAACGATGAATTCAAAACTTTTACAAGACAATGGCCCCGGTCACACAGGCCGGATATTGCGGGGAGGAGGCGTGGCTAATTGCCCTGGTGCAGTTTGATCCGCGATTACGTGATCAGACGCACCGGCAGCACACCACGGGTCCTTTCCTCAGCGCCGGCGGGTAAACGAGAGTGGCAATCACACAACGATCCTGCAGCACGGCAAAGAAGCGGCGCGGCGTGATCACACCAGCAGTGGCTAGGCGCCACTGCCGTGACAAACGGGGTCATTTTTTTTAAAAGCCGAAACGGAACTTTCGCTTTCCTTTTTGTGCACATGCGCCATTGGGTGCTTGTGCACATCTTGTGGAGATTTTGGGGGAAAAACCCTGTTTGCGAAGGGACATGGGCGGGCGCCAGATGCCACCACCGGAAACACGATCAGACGCCAGCCCTTGCCCCATGGTTTCCGGAAACTAGTACCTCGGAGGTACTAGTTTTTAACTCCGCATCTTCAGTGGGAAGCCTTCGGTTCGCCACGGGAGCTCTACGCTTCCCAGATGTTGCGGTGTGATTGCGCCTGGAAAATCCGCCTATCTTCCGTCTCTGTAGCGTGGCTAATGCTCCATATGACTGTAGCCAATGTTGTTTGAAATGTGGTGTCGGAGGGAAATTTTGCATGTACTGTAGACCAGAGGTGTCGAACTTAAGGCCCGCAGGCCGAAAGCAGCCCACCCATGGCTTTAATCAGGCTCATGGCTCTTCCTGCCTCCTCCCTCTCCTGTCCTCACCCTTTGAAGCTTGAGGCTGTGGAAATTCCCAGCTCCCTCCATCTTGTCTTTGCCTGCAGCAGGAAGCTCTTCTGGGCTTGCAAAGTTACAAAGAAAATACGGAATGGATTTTTCCATTAAAGTCTCTGCACCTAGATAGACTACTCTGGGATTGTTTCCAGCAATATAAACAGTGCTCTGGGACTGGAATGACAGCCCCCAGAGTACAATGATGGTCCCTAGCAATAGAATCTGTGTTCTGGGACCGGAATGACGGGGTACAGAGTGAATGAGAGCCCCTGGGAGCAGTGTTCCCTCTAAGCTGAGTTAGTGTGAGCTAGCTCACAGTTCTTTAGCCTCTGGCTCACCCATTTTCGCCTTAGCTCAGGAAGGATGGCTCCAGAGCAAACTAATTTATGCAGTAGCCGGATTGCTCACCAGTTGCTCAGAAATTAGAATTTTTGCATCCAAGACTCCACAGCTTGGGGAGAGCATTCCCTGGGAGTAGCAGCAGCATTCTGGGGATGGAATTCCACTCCAGGGGGCCTCATTCCAATCCCAGAACACTTCTGCTACTCCCAGGGATTGTTGTTTCACTCTGGGGGCTGTCATTCCAGTCCCAGAGTAGTCTATCTGGGCCCAGAGACCTTATTGGGAAATCCATTCTGTCTTTTCTTTGCAACCTTGTCTGTGCTGTGCTGCCATGTATTTCAGTGGAGTGGAGCTCAAGTAGTTTCACTTTCCAGTGTTTGCACTGCTGAAGCTGCTGCTTGCCTGAGTTGTCCCCTTGCAAATGCAGGGTTGATGTTTTGAGCCAGCTTGTCTCTGCTGAATGGACATGAGAACTGGTTCCTGAGTGAGTACTCTAACCTGGGAACCAACAGCCAAAGGGGAACATTACATTGGACAGCCACTGCCACTCTGAGTATACCTTGGGGGGGGGGGAGAAGCTTGCAATGCCCAGCCATTTCATGTTTTCCTAGGCTCAGAGTATTTTATATTTTTAGTTTGTATTTTAGTTTCTGCTGTGATCCTTGTGTTTTTTCTTGATGTTTTGTTTTTAAAATTGCATTGCCAAATCCCACTATTCCCCCACCTTTCTATTTTAGGCAGACACCTTTGGTGGTGGTGGGGGGTTAGGAGGTGTCATTTATCAAACACTGTTAAATAAACAAAATACCACAAGAGTTTTAAGCATATTTGTATTTTAAGTAAAAAAATCTTTAATTGTGTTTGTATCTTTTATAATGTTTATATCTCCACTACCTGGCATTACATTTTATGACACGCATGATCTGGCCCCACAAAGTCTCATTTATATTAGATCCAGCCCTTGTAACAAATGAGTTTGCTGTAGACTGTCAAAAAGGACAAATCAGTGGGTTCTACTTCAAATCAAGCCTGAATTCCCCCTAGAAGCTAGAATGACCAAATTGAGACTGTCAGATTTTGGTCACATCATGAGGAGACAACTCCCTGGAAAAGGCAATAATGCAAGAAAAGTGGAAAGCAGTAAGAAAAGAGGAAAATCCAACATGAGATGAATTGACTCGGTCAGGGAAGCCTTCAGTTCGCAATACGTGAGCCAGGCTGGTAATGATAGGATATTTTGGTGGTCATTCATCCATAGGGTTCCCTAAGTCAGAAGCGACTTGACGGCCCTTTACACTCACAAGACAATGATGTTGCTGTGGCCTTTCCCACCAACTTGGCTTGGGAGGCTTAAATACTGACCTCCACCCCTCTCTCCTGTTGGAAAAGGCAATGTCTGGTGTACAGAGAAGAAGACCCTGCAGGGCGCAGCAAGAAAATTAGATAGGACAGTGAGGTCAGCACCTTCTCTCTCTTGTTAAGTGTCATTCCTTGTCTGTCTCCAGATTGCTACTCTCAGGGCCATTTCCCCCTTCTTCTAGGAAGTGCCACATTCAGTCTTACCCTCTCTCTCAACTACAGATGTAGTTAGGAACCTATCTCTGTCTCTCCTCTTTCCTATCAAGAATATTAATTCCTAAATAAACCTTTATCTACTCTTGAGTCAGGTTGTGCACCATTGCTGTGTTAATTACTCCTTCCAACATCCCCCCCCTCCCCTCCCCTTCCCCACTCACTGATGCATTTGTTCATATCTGGGTTGCGCACATCAAAGTAGCCCAAGGGACAAGAGGGCAGGCAGATTCCAATCTGCCGGATGTCATTCCTCTCCAGAAGGATGAAGAGTTTCGGTGAACACTTGAGGCACCCGTTGAATTCAGAGCACAGCTCGCATCCTTTGGCACACCCCTGGCTCATCTCTGTACTGACTGGAAGAGAGTGAGAGAAAGTGAGAGAGAGATTTGTTAGCAGTGTAGAGCAAGATCACATGCCACCTCCTTGGGAACATTTTTTGGTTTGGTTTTGCCATCAGGTCACAGTCACAGCTGATTTATGGCGACCCTGTGGGGTTCTCAAGGCAAGAGATGTTCAGAGGTGGTTTGCCCCTTGCTTGCCTCTGCATCATGACCCTGTTATTCCTTGGAGGTCTCCCATCCAAATATTAGCCAGGGCCAACCCTGCTTAGCTTCTGAGATCTGACAAGATCAGGCTAGTCTGGGATATGCAGGTCAGGAACCTTTGGAACACAGCAGGTTCTTATCAACACCAGGATTTCATGTCTAGAAAACAGCCTCTCTCTGTCAGTGGCTCACTGGCTGGTCACCAATTAGGCTATATATTTCTCTCTCTAGGTGAACCTGGCCTTTTCTTCATTGAAAACAATGAAGTAATTCAGGTCCTTGTGCAGAGAAGTCAAGTCAGCTTCAGACAAATGAAGCCATTGCCCAACAGTGTCCTCAGATGGAGGACCCGCTTAAATTGCTACTCTTCACCCTCCGGTTCGTACAGTGAATCCATGCAATAAGGAATGAACAGGGAAGTTAGGATGCAACTGGGAATCCACCTCAGTGCAAGGACACCAATCACTCCTGAAAGCCAGCACAAGCACACCCAACTTCCCGTCTGGTTTTCACTTGTGAGAGCCAGTTTGGTGTAGTGGTTAAGTGCGCGGACTCTAATCTGGGAGAACTGGGTTTGATTCCCCACTCCTCCACTTGCACCTGCTGATGTGACCTTGGGTCAGTCACAAGCTCTGGCACAGCTGTTCCTGAAAGAGTAGTTTGTGTCAGAGTTCTCTCAGCCCCACCCACCTCACATGGTGTCTGTTGTGGGGATGGAAGGGAAAGGAGTTTGTAAGCCGCTCTAAGACTCCAAGTGAAGGGCGGGGTATAAATCCAGTCTCTTTTCTCTTCTCTTCTCTTGTGCATGGGGAGAGGAGCTCTTAAGCAGCATGTGTGACATCAGCCTTCTCAGGAAGGCAGAAATTTTAGGGTTGCCAACTCCAGGTTGGGAAATTGAGGATGGAGCTTGAGGGAGGTGGGGTTTGGGGAGGGAACTCAGTGGAGTATAATGTCACAACATCCACCCTCCAAACCAGCCATTTTCTTCAGGGGAACTGATCTCTGTAGATAGTTATAATTCCAGGAGATCTCCAGGCTCTGCCTGGAGGTTGGCAACCCTGGGTAGAAAAGAAATGTCTTAGGCATATAAATGCTGCAACAGCATTCCATGACTCCTTCCAAGTTGTTTCTACTTGCTTCTAGGTGGGCCCAAGGGAACAGCGGCTGCATCCACAGTAGACATGGCTGCAGTTAGTGGGTGTTGCCATTACAAATCCATTTTATTGCTGTCATATTTAGTGGGCCTCATGGGGAGATGCATCTGCCCAGGAGATTACAGCTCTGGCTGATGAACTCTGGCTGGCTTGCTGAGGCTCCTAGTTCCTAGTGCAGCCTTTCCACATAGAGTTTGCTGCTCTCTAGGTGGAGCCTGGAGTTCTCCCGGAATTACATCTGATTCCCAGATTACAGAGATCAGTTCTCCTGGAGAAAATGGCTGGTTTGGAGGGCAGTCTATGGAATCGCATACTCCCTGGCCTCTCTGCTCCTCCCCACTCTCCCCTCCTCAGGCTCTGCCCCCCAGTCTCCAAGAGTTCCTCAAGCTGGAGCTGGCAACCCTACTTCCACCCTCCAGCAAAGAAAAGGCAGTTTCTAATCCTTTACTGTTGTGGGAGTATGGGATGGGAGGGGAGCAAAGTTGGGTGGCTGGGATATAGATCTCCCAGAATTTGATATCCCAGAATTAAAACTGATCTCCAGAGTACAGAGATCAGTTCCCCTGGAGAAAATGGCTGTTTTGGAGAGTGGACTCTAGAGCATTATAATCCACTGAGGTCTTTCCCTTTCCTAAACCTTTTCCTCCCCTTCCGTCACCCCCAAATCTCCAGGAATTTTCTAACCCAGAGTTGGCAACCAAGGAACAGCAGATGTTATACAAGAAAGGGAGCTGAGTGGAGCACGCAGCCTTTGCCAGGTTCCTCTGGAGTCACTCTTTCAGTTCACTACCCGCAAGGGTTCAGGAAGAGTTGGCCAGCCCTTTCTGAAAGAGGCTGCATAGCTGTAACATCACTCCCCTGCCCCCATCCTGCTCACACTCCAACTTCTCATTGTTGGGGCAAAAGGCCAGTTCTGGGCACAGACTCACTCGGGCCTTTCTGTTTTGGCCAACCAAAACATCCAGTTCTATGTCTAAGTTGCTTTCTGGTATCAATTACCACAGACAACTGGGCCTGGTTTTTAAACAAACCGTCTCAGGTTATTTATACTGGTTAGTTATGCAAGCATTGCCTTTTGTTTATAGCCAGTCAACATCTTTTGGACTTTATTTTAAACACATTATTTATTCTTCCTCTAAAGCAAGTGCTGGGACATTCCTGAGAGATTTCTTGGGGGGGGGGGAGGCAGGAATTCTACTAAAGGCAGAATGCTCCCAAGGGCTTCTATGACATGCCATTATTGGGACAACCTCAGCACCAATCGTCAGCCTGGCCCCAGTGAATGACAACAGTCACAAGTAGAGTCACCAACTTTGGGTTGGGAAATTCCTAGAGATTTGGGGGTGCAGCCTGGGGAAGGTGGGATTTGGGGAGGGGATCTCAGTAGAATTATAACACGATAGAGTCCACCCTCCAAAGCAGCCATTTTCTCCAGGGGAACTCATCTTTGTCATCTGGAGATCATTTGTAACTCTGAGAGATCTCAGGGCCCCACCAGGAGTTTGGCAACAGCCACTGCACCAGGTGCTCCAGACTGTATTGGACATTACTTGTATACATTCATGTTTTAAAGCAGCAGTTCCCCATATGAAACTGAATTCTTCCCCTGTCTTTTTAGAATTTTCCAGGCCTGTCTACACTATATTCCCCTTTCTTTCTCAACAACCATAAGAACATCAGAAGAGCCCTGGTGGATCAGGCCAATCGTCCATCTAGTCCAGCATCCTGTCTCACACAGTGGCCAACCAATTCCTCTGGATGGCCAACAACAGGGAACAGAAGCCGAGGCCTTCCCCTGATGTCGCCTCCTGGCTCTGGGATTCAGAGATTCCATGCTTCTGAATGTGGAGGTTCCCCTAGGTCAACATTGCTAGTAGCCACTGATAGGAGCCACCCTCCATGAATCTATCTAATCCCCTAGGGTTTTCAAGGCAAGTGAGGTTCAGGAGTAGTTTGCCATTGCCTGCCACTGTGTAGCAACCCTGGACTTCCTCATTGGTCTCCTATCCAAGTATTACTAAAAAAATGACCCTGCTTAGCTTCCAAGATCTGATGAGACCAGGCTAGCCTGGCCCATCCAGGTCAAGGCTACTCCCATTTTTACACACAGGCTTACTTAAGGTTACCCTTTAGTTGCACATTTTCTGAGCACTGAGAACACAACCCTTTTGCACCTGCAGAAAGAAGACACTTTGCCACTGTTCAGTGCTGGTGCAAATGTTGTCTGGGTGGCTGGCACAGCTAGGTGGAGGGCGGATGTGCTTCTCTTTGAGTGGCAAGGAGCCCTAAGCCCCCAGCAAGGCTTTCATCATGTTATGAACCTTGAATTGTATGTGGGTGTGGGGTGGGGGTTAAAAGTCCCTGCTGAGGCAGTGCCTTCTCACACTGTGCTATTCCTCTACAAGGGCATATCAAGCTAGTATTTTTGAGAAAGAGAGCAAATTCTCCAGCTGCATTATTGTTTTTAAAAGAATGTAAAAGCATTTCTGGAGTACTCCCAGTGACTGTGTAGGCAGGGATGCTGGCAAGAAAAGACCTTTTAAGATCATCGTCTGAATAATCTGTTTTTATCTTTTAAGTTTATAATATCCAGCCTAGGGTTGCCAATCTCCAGGTGGGGTCCAAAGATCTCCTGGAATTACAAGTCATGTTCAGATGACAGTTCCTTTGGAGCAAATGGTGACTTTGGAGGGTGAACTCTATGGCATTATATCCTGCTGGGCTCCCGCCAATCCCCAAACCTTGCCCTCCTCAGGCCCCTCCACCAAATCTCCAGGAATTTCCAAATCCAGAATTGGCAACCCTAATCCAGCCCGAAGAAGCATTCTGGTGACTTGAAAGCTCGCACACAGTTTTCTGTCATTTTGGTGGTCCTAATCCTATATATATAATTGCCCTAACGTGTTGGCCATTTCCAACTCTCCCACTGACTGTGCTGTGTACTCCATCAGCCATTGGCCCATCAACTGCCACTCAAGAGTACTTGCGTGCCATTGGCTGGATGCTGGGTCTTCTCCTCTCCCCCTCCCATTGGCATCCTGGATACTCTTCTGTCACAGAATAAACTGCCAAAACGGCTGTCTATCCCGATGAAGACACTTCTGCTTGGCTCCTGTGGGACTTTTCCCTCAGTGGCTGTTGCTAGGCAACCAAGCTTGGTTCTGTCAGTAAAAAGCCAAAGACAGGAGGCCCTTTCCTGTCCTTTGGGGGAACTCATTGGGGCCCGTCCTGGCTAGGGGTTGCCAGCTCCAGGTTGGGAAATTCCTGGATATTTTGTGGTGGAATCTACCAAAACCAGAGTTTGGGGAGGGGAGAGGCCTCAGCTGAATAGAATGCCATAGAGCCCACCCTCCAGATCTGTTGTCTGGAGTTCAGTTGTGATACTCAGCGATCTTCAGGCTCCACCTGGAGGTTGGCTACCCTAGGCGTAGCAGTTAGCACTTCAAAGCAGGGTCTGTCAGACCCAGGTTCTTGCTGTGGAAGTTGAGTGGGTGATTTTGGACCAGTCACAGACTTTCAGCCTAACTGGGAGCCAGTTTGGTGTAATGGTTAAGTGAGCGGACTGTAATCTGGGAGAACCGGGTTTGATTCCCCACTCCTCCACTTGCACCTGGCTGGATGACTTTGGGCAAGCCGTAGTTCTGATAAGAGCTGTTCTTGAAAAAGAGCAGTTTCTGTCAAGAGCTCTCTCAGCCCCACCTACCTCACAGGGTGTCTGTTGTGGGGAGGGGAAGGGAAAGGAGTGTGTAAGCCGCTCTGAGACACCTTTGGGTAGTGAAGGGTGGGGTATAAATCCAATCTCTTCTTCTTCTTCTAACCTATCTCACAGGATTGTTGTGCAGATCAAAAGGGGGAGAGGAGAATGATGTAAGCTGCTTTGGTCTCCACTGCGGAGAAAGACGTACTTTTCCTCCTGGGGAACCATTGCTGCCAATCTCCAGGTGAGGGCTGGAGATCACGTAGAATTAAAACTGCTCTCCAGATGGCAGAGATCAGCTCCCCTGGAAAAAATGGCTGCTCTGCAGGGTGGACTCTGTGTCATTATACCCTGCTGAGGTCGTTTTCCTCTTGCTTGGATCCCCAATGTGGAGAAAGACTGTAGTTTTCCCAGATAGAGGCTGCAGGTGGGGGGGGATGGAAAGCTGAAGTCAGAGGGGCAGGTAATAGTAAGCTGATGGTTGGCTGGGACTGAGATAGGGTTGCTAACTCCAGGTTGGGAAATTCCTGGAGATTTGAGGAATGGAGTTTGGGGAAGGTTGGGTTTGTGGAGGGGTGGGACCTCACACATGTACAATGCCATAGACTCCCCCCTCCAAACCAGCCATTTCCTCCTGGGGAACCATTGTTACCAATCTCCAGGGGAGGGCTGGAGATCACTCAGAATTACAACTGTTCTTCAGATGGCAGAGATCAGCTCCCCTGGAAAAAATGGCTGCTCTGCAGGGTGGACTCTGTGTCATTATACCCTGCTGAAGATGCCACAGCAAATTGCCGCTGAGTGCCCAAGGCCAGGGCACCTACCCAAAGTCTCTTTCTAGAGCTCGTTGTATGTATTTCCACAACAAGTCTTATTCCTAGTAAAATATATTTTTCCTCTAAAGCAAGTGCTGGGACATTCCTGAGAGATTTCTGGGGGGGGGGAATTGAGGGTGGAGCCTGAGGGAGGTGGGATTTGGTGAGGGAACTCAGTGGGTACTTAGTCTTTGCCTCTTGCCTTTCAGTGCTTCACCTGAATTGTGATTTGTTTTCTTTGACTTTGGATCAGCATGGCTGTAAAGAGGGAAAAGCTATACTTGCCCTGACCATCAGAATTCTCCTATTTGCTCTCCTGTCAGGACTACTCATCAGCCATGGGCAACATTCTAAAGCCCTATACCCTCTTCTCACACAAAGGCCACAAACATATAGGGTTGCCATCTCTAGGGGAGGCCTTGGAGATCTCCTGGAATAACAATCAGTCTCCAAGAGGAGAGATCAGTTCCCCTGGAGCAAATGGTTGTGTTGGATGGTGGACTCACACCTGTGCTGAGCGCTCTGTTCCCAAATCTCCAGGAATCTTCCAACCAGAAGTGGGCAACCATAGACACTACAAATAGCCAGCCTGTAAAAATGGTCTTTGGTGTCTTGGGCAAGAAGGTTGTCTCCAGTGGAGATCCCCAAAAGGCCTTCAGATTATCTTGGAATCCTATAGGCTACAGCCCGTGTATTTAGCAGAGGTTGGAACATCTTAGAATGTCCAACAGAAGGAGAAGGAGGAGGATTTATACCCTGCTTTCACTTGGAGTCTCGAAGTGGCTTACAATCGCCTTCCCTTCCTCTCCCCACAACAGCACCTTGTGAGGCAGGTGGGGAGCTCTGAGAGAACTGTGACTGACCCAAGACCCATGTGCAGGAGTGGGGAATCAAATCCGGTTCTCCAAATTAGAGTCCACCACTCTTAACCAGTACGCCAAATTGGCTGCCCTCACTCACACACACACAGAGAACGTATCCCTCACCTATACGTTCCATAAGACAGACACACTGCCCTTTCTGGTTTTATGAGCATCACCCTAAGAAAAGGTTTTCCAGATCAAGCATGGTGCTTCTCACTGCACTATTAAACCCACACTTTCCTCCCCACTAAAGACATGGCTACGATAAAATTTAGGCGCATAAGCCTTGAGGCTGCTTTCACACACATTGGATAATGCACTTTCAATGCATTTTCAATGCATAGCAATAATTTCCAATTGGATTTTTTGTGTGTGAAAAAAGAAAATCCAGTTGCAAATGATTGTTAAAGTGTACTGAAAGTGCATTACCCAACATGTGTGAAAGCAGTTTTGGGTTGACATGAGGGCTGCTCATTTAGAAAAGTAGGAAAATGGGCTGGTTTGCTTCCTGAAGACCGCACTTCCCTTTCCATCCCAGCCATGATGCCGATCCATACAAGACAGCACAAAGGGTGGATTCTCTGTTGCTTGCTGACCTCCAGGTGTCTTCTGTCACCCCTGACTCCTAAGATGCCTGCAAATGTATTGAGAGAAGGAGAGCATAGCACAGGCCTGTTTCAGAGTGGCTCGCCATTCAAAGGGGTTCTCATACGTACTTCGCCTTTGCCTCTTGCCTTTCAGTGCTTTGCCACTGCCGCCGCTGCCTGTAAGATCCACTGAGTTTAGAAAAACCACCACTATAAGTAGTCCAAGCTGCATAGTAACTTCCCAGCAGCGTGGGCCCTCGAAGGTAGGGTGACTGGCAGACTCCGGTCCACAAGTGGGAGAAGTGGGGGGGGGGTGTCTCACCCCTTCCCCTAATGTCTTTGGGGCTGGATCAGAAGCACGAGTCTTTACACGACACTTGATAAGAGACCATCTTCGCAAGCCAGGGTCTTGGCCACGGTGGTCTTAGGTTGCAGTCCCCATAAGGAGTCTGAGAGCTTGCAAGGGAAAGTCCCATCTGGGGTGCCCGCGCACAGTGAGCACGGAGCTGCGTGGAGCTTCTCTGCTTGCACTAAAGAAGCTGGAAGGGAAACAGAAAGGGGGTTAATTGGAAAGTTAAACCCTTGTTGTTTTTTCTTGTTGTTGTTCTTTCCTCACTGCTGCTCTAGATCCCTGGACTGCTTCCTCCAAGGATGATTTGTGAAAACAAGGAGCTCCCAGATGGAATTCCTGGTGCTGTAATGTGATCTGTGTTGCAGGGTTGCCAACCTCCAGGTGGGGCCTGGAGAGCTGTGCTACATGAGACAGAGGCTGCGATCCTAAACACACTTATTATGTCATAGTTCAGTGAGAGTGGATGAGAGTGGAGCGCAGCTGATCATCTCTGTACATTAAACAGGGGTGCTAACTCCTGCTTGGGAAATTCCTGTGGGGGTAGAGCCTGGGGAGGAACCTCAGCGGGGTATAATGCCACAGAGTCCACCCTCCAAAGCAGCCATTTTATCCAAGGGAACTGTTCTCTATGGTCTGGAGATCAGCTGTAATTCTAAGAGATCTCTAACCCCACCTGGAGGTTGGCAAGCCTAACACTGAACAGTTTCCTTGACTGATGTGTGGGGTCCCTCCAGCCTGGAAATGCTGAACCTGAAACAGCTGCCGCTAGGATGGATGGGCTGGAGGGCCCTGGTTTTCAGCCATGCGCTAGCCTGTCCATGACATGCACCCTTCACATATCCCCAGTATAGGTTGATAGCAACAGGGAAAGCCATAGGCATCAGAAGCACAGTTCATTGTGGGCAGAGGCCATGCAAGTGAGGGCATGGGTCCTTTTCCCCTGCCATCACTGCCCGGGTGGTTGCCAGGGCTTCTCCACTGTGTTGAGATCGAGCATGTGTTTGCGCTTAGGGTGACGCTGCGTCATTCAACTGATGTGTATGGTGTGTGTGTGCTTGTAGACTTCAAATAAACAAGGAGCTGCTTGTATAAATTGAATCCTGCCTGGCTTTGGACTTGGAAAGCTGTTTAAAGCAGCCTGTGTTGCAAGCACTATCAGATGCCTCAGTGTCTTTGGCCTTCCGGGCTTCATGATGATGTAAACCAAGGAGGGGTGAGCAGCTCAGAAGCATCCAAGCAGGAATTGCCAAAGGAGGTCTCTTTTGGAGTTTGCCCCACTAAGGGGAAGACAAAAGAGAATTTTAGGCAGGGAGGCTAGATCGGGAGAACCCAATGCAAGTCTGTAACCACATGGACTTTTATAGATTCAGTGGGTAGCTGTGTTGGTCTGAAGCAACAGACCGAAGTTTGAATCCAGTGGCACTTTTAAGACCAACAAAGTTTAATTCTGGGTATAAGCTTTTGTGTGCATCTGAAGAAAGGCATCTGAAGAAGTACATATGCACATGAAATCTTATATCCAGAATTAAACTCTGTTGGTCTTAAAGGTGCCACTGAACTCAAACTTTATTCTCATTAACTTTTATAGACACTTTTAACACAGGCACACATCTAATAAAATTAACATCTCTACTCCTTTTCATGATAAAATACATAAAATATTACAATGTTGTCATATGTATGTACAGGGCTATTTTGGGGCAGGAACGCACAGGAACGGAGTTCCGGCTGGCTTCAGAGTTGGCCATGCCCACTACAGCCAAAACCTCTGTGTGCATGGCTACAGAGGGAAGGCCTGGAGAGTGACCCCCTCTGCGACTCCGAGGCAGGCGGACCAGGGGGGGGCCTGCTCCTGGGGCGCCCAGGCAAGCCACTGCCTCCCCTCCCCTCCAAGGGCTGGCCTGCCCGGCCAAGCCAAGGGAAGGCAGTTTAAACTGCCTCCCCTCCCCTCCGAGGGCCGGCTTGCCCGGGCTCCCCGCAGCCGCAGGGTGCCCAGGCAAGCCAAGGGAAGGCATGGGGTGTGGCCTAATATGCTAATGAACTGCACTGTTAGGGGTGTGGCCTAATACGCTAATGAGTATCTGCTATTGGGTGTGGCCTATTATGCTAATGAGTTCCTGCTGGGCTTTTTCTACAAAAAAAGCCCTGTGTATGTATGCTATTGGCAGAGTCGCCCTGTAAAGTTGTAACTGTTTTAATTTTTGACAGGTCTAGTCAGAATTCTGTTGTCACTTAGTAAAAGCTTGTTTAAAATGTGTTTTTAAAATATGTAACCGAAAATGTACGCTATTAGCAGAGTCACTCTGTAAAGTCATAACTATTTAATTTTTGACCATTGATCAGAATTCTATTCTATTTTTACTTGCTAAAAGCTTGTTTATGATGTTGGCCTTTTGAATTTATCTTTCACATTGTTATCAATCTCTGTTCCTGAATTACTTTGTATTTGTTATTATGGTTCTATATTGGTTTCTATATCCCCTCTTTGGCTTTATTGCTCAGTTTGTGATTTGTTTGTTGGAAAATTTGGAAATAAAATATAAATTTTAAAAAGGCCTAGCAGAAATCAAGATCTATTACATCCACGGTATTCCCATGAGCTATTTAGGCTAGTAACCAGATCAAAAACATGATATGATTAGTCTGCTGGGATTTATTCTTGACAAATCCATGCCAGCTTCTTGTAATCAGTGGATTGTTTTCAAGATGCTTTCAGTCTTGACTGTTTTGTCATCTGTCCTTGTATATTACCTGGTATCAAAGTCAGGCTGACAAGTCTGTAGTTTCTTAGATCCTCCTTTTTGAAGACAGGGGCAACATTTGCCTGATTCCTGGTCTCTGCCTTTCAGAATGTCTGAAATACAACAGAGGTTTTCATCATGAAGTTTCCTTTAAATGCCCATATAGGATCGCCAACTCTGGGTAGAGAAATTCTTGGAGATTTGTGGGGGGCGGAGCCTGGGGAGGGCGGGTTTTGGTGAGGGGAAGGGACCTCAGCAGGGCGTAATGCCACAGAGTCCAACCTCCAGAGCATCCATTTTTCCCCAGGGGAACTGATTTATGTAGTTTGGAGATCAACTGTAATTCTGGGAGGTCCATGTCCCACCTGGAGGTTGGCAAGCCTAATGCCCTAGGATGCTTTCACAACCACACTTTCCTCTGCTCTGCAGGCTGTCTGAGGATCAATCCTTACAGGGTTTCCAGTTCCTGGTTGCACTGTTCCCTCTAAGCTGAGTGAGTGTGAGCTAGCTCACAGTTTTTTAGCCTCTGGCTAACACATTTTTGTCTTAGCTCAGGAAGGAGGGCTCCAGAGCAAACTAATTTATGCAGGAGCCAAATCGCTCGCTCACAACTTTAATGCCAGTAGCTCACAAAGCAGAAATTTTGCACACAAGACTCCACATCTTAGAGGGAACATTGCCAGGTTGGTAAATTCCTGGAGATTCTTGTTCATCAACCTGCAGAGAAGGTGAGCTGCCCTCCGCTGTCTCATCCTTATGTTTTTCTTAGTGCAATCCTAGGTCTGTCCCACTGAATCACTCTGTAATAAGCATGCTTCAGATTGTAGCCTCTGCTCATGTAGCACACTAGGGTTGCAAGCTCTGGGTTTAGAAATTCCTGTAGATTTGTGGGTGGGGCCTGGGGAGGGCGGGGCTTGGGGAGGGAAGAGACCTTAGTGGGGGTATAATGTCAGAGAGTCCAACCTCCAAAGCAGCCATTTTTCTCAGGGGGGACTGATCTCTGTTGACTATAATGCAACCAAAGAAAGGGACCCACCATATTCTGTTTCCAGAGACCTATGAAGAGTCTTGCGTGGCCCTGTGTGGCGGGGCTGTGGCTCAGTGGTAGAGCATCTCCTTGGCATACAGAAGGTCCCAGGTCCAGTCCCTCACATCTCCAGTTAAAAGGGTCGGGAATGAGGTGATATGAAGAGCTCAATCTGAGACCCTGTACAGCCACTATCAGTCAGAGTAGACAACACTGACATTGATGGACCAATGCTTTTTAATTCAGTATAAGACAGTTTCAGGTATCCTTTCTCCAGTTCATAGTTATATGCCACTATGGGCACATCTGCCCCTTTCCAGCTATAGTTCTTAGGCAGATGTACTGAAGAGGAAAGGGCTGAGAACTCTGGGGCAGTTCCCAGCTCCTTCTTCCCTGACACCAGTAGCAAAGAAATGAGCTGCTGAAGACAAGCTTGGGGATCTAAAATTAAAGAGTGAAAAATCTACCCGAACTGCTAGTGCAATTTCAGGAAAGGTTAACTCTAAAGAGCTCTGATAGACTGTTCTTAAATCTCTCACAGGAGGCAGCTGCCCAGTTTGGCCACAAGTAGAGTGGTGCTGGAACAGAGATGGTTTAGCTCAAGGGCCCATTCACACATGCAGCGGAGGGAGGGATGGGGCTGAACTCCTCTTGCAAAGAGATTCTCTCTGCATGGTGCGCACCGATCTGAGTTATGTCCCCATGGGTTTCCAAGGCTGGCTGAACATGACAAAATCAATAGGAAATTCATCTCAGAAGGTACTGGCTCTAAGGAAAGAGGGCTAGGCATGAGGGGCAAATGTTTTCCTTGGTTAAGAGTTTATAGATAGTTTCTGCTTGCTGTTGTTGGATGAAGCCAAGTGGGGTGTAGTCCACTGGCTCAGATTCAAGGCATTAGGGAGGGGAAACTGGCTGTTGACGCATTTGTCCAATTTCATTAAGGTAGTTGGATACTGATTTCACCCTGACCTGGCTGGACCAGGCTAGTCCGATCTCGTCAGACAGATCATAGAAGTTGAGCAGGGTCAGCCCTAGATGCTCCTTGGATGGGAGACTACCAAGGAAGTCTGAGGTTGCTACAAGTGGCTGTGGTTACACACACTAAATAATCCATTTTCAATCCACTTTCAATGCACTTTCCAACTGGATTTTGCCAGTTTACACAGTAAAATCCAGTTGGAAAGTACATTGAGAGTGGACTATTTAGTGTGTGTGACCGCAGCCAGAGGCAGGTAGTGGCAAAGCACCTGTTTGTCCCATGCCTTGAAAACCCTGCAACTTGACAGCAGTGTTCCCTCTAAGCTGAGTTAGTGTGACCTAGCTCAGTTTTTTAGCCTCCGGCTCACACATTTTTGTCTTAGCTCAGGAAGGATGGCTCCAGAGCAAAGTAATGTATGCTGGAGCCAACTCGCTCACTCACAACTTTAATGCCAGTAGCTCACGAAGTAGAATTTTTGCTCACAAGACTCCACAGCTTAGAGGGAACATTGCTTGACAGCACTTTCCACCACCACAGATTGCTAAGAGTTTGTCTTTCCTTAAAAAAAAAATAAAGTACTAAAATGGTTCATTTTTCTTGTACACCCCCAGTAGTTATCCTTGTCTTCCCATTGACTTTTCTCATTATTTGGTACTCCTCTCCCCTGCCCCAATTCCCTGTGGTCCCCTAATCTCAAGCCCTAATGCCCCACTGTCTCTTTCCAGGCAGCCGGAGAATCCCTGTGTAAGAAGTGCTGTGGAACTACAAACAGTTCTTGCTGATATTTCACCACCCGCCTCCAGATTCCAAGGTGTGGTTCTTTGGGTGTGGAAGATCTTGCTGCAGGGCTGGATTCTGTCCTCACTCATCACCCTGGGTTCTAGGATGCAGCAGGTGGGGATGCAGTGAGATCCTTCATGCAATCAGCCCTTGGGGGAGAGGTTGAGCTGGGTCTTTGGTGCCAGCTACACACTTGTTGTTCATCTGGGGGGGAAAGTGTCTCTTTCACATTGTTGTGATTCACATCACATCTGTGAGCACAGGTGTGGTGAATTTTCAGAAGAGCGGCAAAGCCCAGCACTTGTAGAGTGATTTCAGCCACACTGTCGGGAAGCCTGCCCTCTTCTTTGTGGCCCAGGGAAACCATGCAGCATTCCTCTGAAGACTGAAGTGCCGTCAAGTTGCACCCCATGCGGTTGTCAAGGCAAGAGATCTTCAGAGATGGTTTGCCATTGCCTGCCTCTGCATAGTAACCCTGGACTTCCTTGGAGGTCACCCTTCCAAGTACTGACTAGGGCTGACCCTACTTAGCTTCCAAGATCTGTCGAGATTGGGCTAGCCTGGGTCATCTAGGTCATGGCAGGACTGAAGACACAGGATAGGGTTTTTTGAGAGAAGGAGGTAGAGAAGCATCCATACTTCTGATGCGTGCACATTCTCCCACCAGTGTGATCCTACAAAAACCTCTTCTACCAGAGTTTACAACAGAAGAACAGAAACAAACATTTCCCCCTTGGGGAAGGGTACTTCCCTGCCCACCTCTCCTCTGACTGGAGGAAGCAGACTGTGGCCTGATGCGTCACTTTGGCCAAGGGCTGGGGGGAAACTGTGGGGAACACACTCATCTCAGTAGTGCAGCAACAGCAGGTTTCATCGAAAGCAAAAGGGAAATGAGTTTTGTACTCCCAGGGCCACTTTCAATTCTCTTCCAAACAACTCTCTGTCTCCACCCTTTGATGGCAACCTGTTGAGCTTCAGCTTAAGATAAAACAAACCTTTCTAAAAAGTCAGCCTTGGGCTTGAGGGTCAGAGTAAATGAATTCCGTTAGATGCAATATGCAATTACCGCCACAAGTGCTTACGCATCTAAAGATATGATTTTGTCAGCCTGAACATATTTCTTAGATAAGTAAACTGGATAATGTGTGTCAAAGCCACTGTTCCTGGAAAGTTCTTTATGTGGTTCCCCTGGGGGTCCCTCGTCTAGGAGCAGGGGCGAGATGTTCCAGTCATTTCCTAACAGAAAACCTCTCTTCCCTTGAATTGACAGCAAGAAGATGAATCCTGCATGCCGCAGCGGCTTCTCACTCTTACCAGAGGTGTGATCCCTGTCTCACAAGGCATGCTCCCCTCAAGCACACACCCCTGCCAGCCAGACTGAACCAGGCCCCCTCCAAACCCTTACCTCCGAGCTGTCAGTTGTTCCCGGCTTGCCCGACAGAGCCCTCTCGGCTATTCTGGTTAGCCTCCAAATCCTATGGCCATCACAATTCCTTCAGAAAAAAAAGTTATCCAGCACCCCTAGTTTTCTTCTCTGCTCGTTTTTGTTGTGCCTTCAGTTTAGGGTTTTGATGTTTGTTTGTTTTTTTAAAAGGGGGGCCTTTTTCCTTCCAAAACCAGGCAAGCTAAAGATTTCCCCAGCTTTGCAGACAGACGTGATGCTGTCTCCGATCTGCCGGATTGTAGCTTGCAGAGACGGTCTGGGCTCGTTTGCACTCCATCAGCCCACACTGCTCTCGGTGCATGCTGAGCAAAACAAGAATGTGATCATAGCTGAGCCATTTGCACTATTCATAAATTCCCGGCTGTGGTGCTGCAGATCCCAGCCTCTCTGTTCACCTGGGCAGCTGTCCTCGCATCTCCGTTATCATTCCTTCATACATATCTATTATTCTGCTCTTGCAAAAGGCATCCAGTGCACACTCCGGCAGAAGGGAATCCCACCCCACTCGTACCACCTCCTAAGACAATATCCTGCCAAAATATTGCGACTGTTGCAAAACCTGGACTGGAGCTTGCAGAGTTCTGCCCAGAGCCAGCAGGAACTCAGTCAATTTCCACAGAGGGATGGGGGAGCAGGCACCGTCCCCTTTGGAGCCAGCTGCCAAGGAGTGGGTGCTAATATTTCAGTAGTAACCCGGCACAGTGTGGCCTGGCCACTGCCCCAACTGTTAAGAAACATGACACACTGTTCAACGAAGTTTGTTACCTACTTGGGAGGGAGGGAGAAAGGGAGGGAAGCAGCCTAGAGCAGGAGTGCTTGGTTGTAAGGGAGACTGGATCATGCTTACAAAGGGAAGAGATCCTTGGCAAAGTAACCTGGGAGCTCAGCACAGGGCCTGGCCTGGAAATGCGGTGGCCTCAGACAGGAGACCACAGCCTCTGTCTTACCTGAGCTGCTGCAGCCACACTCATGCTAACTCGCAGGCGTTTAATTTCCAAATGGCCCATTAGCTAGGCTTGCCAACCTCCAGGTGGGGCCTGGAGTTCTGGAATTATAACTGGTCTTCAGACTGCAGAGATCAGTTCCCCTGGGGAACATAAGATCACAAGAAGAGCCATGCCAAATCAAAGGCCTATCTAGTCCAGTGGCCAACCAGCTACCTCTAGGAAGACCACAAATAGGAAGGCTGAAACAGCATCATCCTGCCTGTGCTCCCCAGCAACTAATTTAAAGAGGCATACTATCTCTGGGACTGGAGGGCATCTTTGGAGAGTGGAGTCTACAGGATCACATCCTGGAAATCTTGTTAGTCCCTAAGGTGTTACTGGATTCCAGTCAGCTCTGTGGCAGATGATCTAATCATAATAACTCTGAGGGAGGAAGCAGACAGGAGAGACCGCTGAGGATCTTACATGGGTTCAAATTAGGAGAGATGGCTTCCCAAATACTTAGGTCCTAGGTTATATATGGTGTTAAAGAAAATTGCCAACAATTTGAATTTAACCTGGAAAAATCTGGGGAACCAATACAATGGGTTTAAATTGGGGTCCAGTGTTCCCTCTAAGGTGAATTAGTGTGAGCTAGCTCACAGTCTTTTAGCCTCGAGTTCACATTTTTGTCTTAGCTCAGGAAGGATGGCTCCAGAGCAAACTAATGTATGCAGTAGCCAAATTGCTCGCTCACAACTTTAATGCCAGTTGCTCCTGGTTAAATCAGTTCTCAACACCAGCCAGTTTGTAGAAAGCTAACTTTATTGAGACAGTTGACAGATACCATCCTAGACACATCTATTGTTAGGACTGGTTAAACGCGCAAAGGTTGTAGATATAGTGGGTTCAAGTAAAGGCACTAAAGATCAGGACCCAATCACCCCATGGTATTTGCCTTCCAGAACTAACTGTCAGCTCTCCCGCCCTTTCCCAATAGGCATGTAGCCTTTACCTAGTAAGGAAAACAGGATCATAGACATTTGAGAAGCCAGGAGATTTGGCATCGCTAGGGTGACAAGCCCCAAGCACATTAAAGAGAGCGATAGAGGAACCTCCTCTCCCGATGACAGGTGAGCTGTAAAATGCAAAATGCACAGGGAGTCTGACATACTGCCCCCCCAAGACCTCCTACCCCTTCGGTTTGTGCAGGTATTTGTTATGGAATGCCCGAGTTAAAGAGGGAGCACTAACATGTTTGTATTTCACCCACTCATTATGCGATTCATCAAAGTCCTTCTATTTAATCAAATAGTACAGTTTGTTCCGTATCAACTTAGCATCAAGTATCTCTTCCACTTCATGGTGAGGTTCACCATCAATCACCAGAGAAGGTGGAATGGCTGGACGAGGTCTCCACTCATTCGGGCCTGGATCCCCTTTTAATAGACTGAAATGAAACACAGGGTGAATATGTCTCAGATTCTTGAGTAGCTCGAGTTCCACAGCCACTTTGTTCAGAACCATCACCACCTTGAATGGGCCAATATACTTCCACCCCAACTTCCTCCCCGGTTGGATTCCCTTCAAATTCTTTGTCGAAAGGTACACTGAGTCCCCAGGCTGCAAATCCCATTCAGGAGCTTTCCCTTTATCTGCATGTTTTTTTGTAGTCCTCTTTCACCTTTTTCAGTCTCATGGATTGTGGACCATTGCTCCTTCAAGTCCCCCCAGCATGAATGTAAATCTCCCAGTTTGGGTTCCTGGGTGGTTACTGTAGGGAGGGGGGGCCCTTCGTAACCACACACAGCCTTAAAGGGGGAGAGACCAGTGGTACTATGTACTGAGTTATTATAACTGTATTCTGCGTAAGGGAGGAGGTTGACCCAGTTGTCCTGCTGGCAATTGGTGAAACACCGGAGGAACTGCTTAACCACTTGATTCACCCTCTCAGTTTGTCCGTCCATCTCTGGGTGATAGGAATTGCTTAGATCTTGTTCTACCCCAACACCTGCAGCAGCTCCTTCCAAAATTTAGCTAGGAACGCGACCCTGAGTCTGAAATGATCTTGCGAGGAACGGAATGGAGCCTCACAATGTGGTACATGAAAAGCTTGGCTAATGCTTTAGCTGAGGGCAGTTGTTTGCAAGGAATAAAATGTGCCTGCTTGGAGAACGTGTCAACCACCACCCAAATCACTGTTTTGCCTTTACTGGGTGGTAAGTCAGTTATAAAGTCCATTGAAATCACTGCCCATGGTCTCTCTGGCATTTCCAGGGGTTGTAAAGTCCCCAGGAGCTTCCCTGGTCTCCGTTTCCCCATCAGGCAAGTTTGGCAGGAACCCACGTATTGAGAAATGTCCGCCCTCATGCGCGGCCACCAGAATTGTCTTTGAAGGAGGTGCAGGGTTTTCAGGTAACCAAAATGCCCTCTCAGTTTATTTTCATGTTCCACAGTCAGGATTTCCCCTCTCAGGGTCCTAGGTACAAACACCTGCCCACCCCTATACCAACACCCATCCCCCTTCTGCTCTGCTGAGGGGTTAGTTTGGATGTCCTCCATGTCCCCGTCTGAAAAAGCTGTTTTAAACTTGCAAATCCAGGGTTCGACCTTAATGGGTGCCTCCGCTTTTGCCTGGCTGCAAGTCACTACCGCCCCCCCTCCAGCTGGGTGGGTGTGAACATCGAGTCTATGACTTCCTCTCACTGGCTGTCATGCTGCGGAAGGCGAGACAGAGCGTCAGCCAGCAAGTTCAATTTCCCGGGGAGGTGTTGGAGGGTGAACCGAAATTTAGAGAAAAACTCCACCCAGCGGAGTTGCTTGGCATTCAAGCGCCTGGGCATGCGTAATGCCTCCAAATTCTTGTGGTCTGTCCATACCTCAGATGGCACCCTCACCCCCTCCAGCCAGTGCCTCCAGGTTGTCGTGGCCAGTTTGATAGCGGCCACCTCTTTGTCCCAAATAGCCCAATTGCACTCCGTGGGGGAGAACTTCCTGGACACATATGCTAGGGGGTGGAGCTTCTCATCCTCCCCCTGTTGCAGGATTGCCCCTCCCATCACCACATCCAAGGCGTCGACTTGGATTATAAAAGGTTTATTTTTGTCAGGATGATTTAAAATGGGCTCTGAAGTAAACAACCTATTGAGGTTCTCAAAGGTCTGTTGGCACTCTGGGGTCCAGTCCAGTTTGGCACCTGGCTCTTTACTGTCGGGACCCTTCCCCTTCGTTCTTAACAAGTCAGTAAGGGGTAGGACTACTTGGGCGAAGTTGGGGATGAATTCGCGGTAGAAATTTGAAAAACCGAGGAATGCTTGGAGTTGGCGCCAGGTGCGGGGGGCCTCCCACCCCACCATGTCCTGTACTTTCTGGGGGTCCATGCCCAATCCCTTCCATGAAATCCGATAGCCTAGAAAATCCAGTTCATCCTTATGAAACCTGCACTTGGAGAGTTTAACAAAGAGCTGGTGCTCGTAAAGGGTCTGGAGTACTTCCCTGACCAACTGTACATGCAACTCTTTATCTTTTGAATAAAGTAAGATATCATCTAGATACACTAGCACCCCCTTGAATAAATGCTTGTGCAACACCTCGTTAATTAAATTCATAAAAACCCCAGGAGCTCCCACTAACCGAAATGGC
Source organism: Gekko japonicus (assembly GCF_001447785.1). Lineage (NCBI taxonomy): Eukaryota > Metazoa > Chordata > Lepidosauria > Squamata > Gekkonidae > Gekko > Gekko japonicus. Next base: position 362,039 of record NW_015165833.1, on the reverse strand, counting down.
ATCACCAAGTATTCAAACTGTCCTAACGGGGTGTTGAACGCTGTTTTGTGTTCATCCCCCTCCCGAATATGCACTCTGTATTACGCCTCTCATAAGTCCAGCTTGGTGAAAATGCGCCCCTGGGAAGCTTCTGCCAGGAGCTCTTTGATGAGCACAAGGGGGTAGGCATTGGACATTGACACTGCATTTAAACCCTGGTATTCTGTGCACAGTCGCAACCCACCATCCTTCTTCTTCCAGAAGAGGATGGGGGCGGCAAAGGGGGAGGAGGTTGGGCGGATAAAATTTCGGGCGAGGTTCTTATCAATAAACCTGCATAGCTCCTCCTTTTCAGTTGGGCTCATAGAGTATAGCTTCCCTTTGGGCATTTTGTGCCCTAGCTAAATTTCTATTGCACAGTCTGACTTTCAGTGTGTGTGTGTGTGTGTGTGGGAGCTCATCAGCCTCCTCCTCCTCAAACACTATAGTCAAGTCTCTATATTCAGGAGGGATGAGATCGAGCTCTCCTTGAGCCAAACAAACACACTCTAAAACAGGAGTTGGCATCCCCCCCCACTCAGGATTCCACCCATGGACCTTGCATCACGGGTCTGGGAAGTGTAGGGACCCTCCACTCCATTGAACGAATGGGTCATGATCTCATAGCCAATGGTTGCCCAGTACCATCGAGAATTTTGTGGCAGGGGTAATAATGAAGGGACCCTGTCCCCATTACCATGGGCACAGTTTGATACTTGCATGCCTCTTTCATTGGGGTCCCATCCATCTGTGTGAAAACTATAGACTCAGGCAATACTTGGATGGGTACCCCAAGCCCGGTGACTAGCGATGGGCTGATTAAGTCCCGGGCACATCTCGAATAAATCAGGGCTCTCACTCATATTTGAGTGCCCTGCTCGGGATTTATTACAGTCACAGTCACATAGAACAAAGCGGGAGACGTTCTCACTGAACTTGGCACATGGGACTTTTGGACCTGCTTTGTTGCACCCTTCACAGCAGGTCCCATCCGTTTCCCACTAGCTCACCTCTCTCATCTTCACTGGAAGAGGTGCTGTCCAGCTGTCGTTGATCTCCTGCTTGAAGCGCCTTGGGATGCTTCCTCCCCGCTCCTTGCGGCTTGGCCTTCCTCACAGAAGTCTTGCTTTCGCTTGCCTTCCCCTCTCCAGGGTTCTTGTCAAGAGGGCAGCTTTCTCTAAAGTGCCCCAGGGCTCCACATCTCAGGCATAGGCCCTGATGCATCCGTTGGTCTCTGATGGCCTCTATCATCTTGGTTTTTGTCCCTCATTATTCTGTTGCCACCGCCGCCACCATCACTGCTGCCACCACCGTTGCCCTTGCAGGAGCCCAGGGCTGGTACATCCGCAAGAGGTTGGAGCGGTTCTCCACCTCACAGGCCACCTGTATCCACCCATTCAAAGTTAGCGGGTTGCCCTGGGCCAGTGCCTGATCCAGAATTGCATGGTTCAGTCCGGCCTGATAAAATTCAACAAGGACCTCTTCGGGCCACCCCTGGAGTTTCGCAGCATATGTTTTGAATTCATCAGAGTACTCTCAAACGGGTGTGCGCGCTCTCCAGCTCCAGGGAGTCTTCGTATTGGCGTTGGAAGGCCTACATGAAGGCATTCATGTCTCGGAGGTCCAGTCCCTGGATGCTGTGGAGGCCCACGAATAAGTTGGCCACCCGGTCCTGGAGGCACAACCCGATAAAATCCACATGGTGTTCATCTGTGGCGAAAGTGGGGCCCCAATTGCATAAGAACTTGTGCACCTGCAACATGAAAAATGCCAGCTTCTCTGGAGTGCTGTCAAACGTTACCATCACGGGGCTACTCCGGAGCTGCCGTGGGCACAGGCAGCCCGTTTGGCCCAGACGGGCCAGCAGGAACACCCGGAGGTGCTGGGGGGAGAAGCGGATGCACTTGCAGAGGCACTTGCGGAGGGGCCGGCGGTGCCCACCCAGCTCCATCAGGGGCCTGTTCACGATTCCGGAGCTCTTGCTGGATGGCCTCCATGATGATGCCTGGTATGTCCAGCATCATGTTTTGCATCTCTCACCTTATCTCTTCAGCCTCACCTCTGAACTCCCTGCAGAGACGCTCAGCTTCAGTGTCCTCCACGACATGGATTCGCTCTGGTTCCTCCCGGAATGAGCGCCCATAGCGCCATCGGGTGCCATCACACGTGGATCTCTCGGACCTCGGATCAGGAGTCAAAGGCTAGGTTGGCTCAGCTCAGGTGGGGAGACGCGCCCATGAGTCTCGGGTCCATGCCCCTCCCTCAGCTCCTTTAGGCTCCGTGGCCATCACTGGAGCCGCCATGGTCCATTGCTCCAGCGCGGTGCTGTCCGCTGTAGTTGTAGGGATTTCCCATCCTCACCGCTCATCATCACGTCTGTGGTGCAGGGGGTTGAGGAAGAAAAAGGGAGTCCTAACAATTTGTCAGGTTCCTGGTTAAATCAGTTCTCAACACCAGCCAGTTTGTAGAAAGCGAACTTTATTGAGACAGTTGATAGATACCATCCTAGACACATCTATTGTTAGGACTGAAGTTAAACGCGCGAAGGTTGTAGATATAGTGGGTTCAAGTAAAGGCACTAAAGATCAGGACCCAATCACCTCACGGTATTTGCCTGCCAGAACTAACCGTCAGCTCTCCTGCCCTTCCCCCGTAGGCACGTAGCCTTTACCTAGTAAGGAAAACAGGATCACAGACATTTGAGAAGCCAGGAGATTTGGCATCGCTATGGTGACGACAAGCCCCAGGCACATCAAAGAGAGGAACCTCCTCTCCCAATGACAGGCGAGCTGCAAAATGCACAGGGAGTCTGACACTAGCTCAGTTTTTTAGCCTCTAGTTCACACATTTCAAACAACAAAGGAGGATCTAGTAAAATTCCCAATGACTTCACAGATTCACTCAAATTCTCTACCACATCTCTATCCTATCTTTTCTTATTTATAGATCTATTTAAGAGTTTTTGACCATGCTTGAAGCACCTTACAGAATCAGGAAGACAAAACTACAATAAAATGAAATTAAATTTTAAAAAAGATAGAAGAAACAATCCTATTTAGTTCAGTATGTGCAAACATCCCAACAAGACAGAAGAATTCCCAAAGCAAACATCAGATAAAATTACCAGCAAGAAGCAGGCAAGCACTTTGTAGAGAAATCCTCTTGAAAGGACAGTGCTTTACAAAGACTGCAGAATCTCAACAAAGAGGAGAAGTTTACATACCCATTGCAGGAGGTGGAAGTCAGTACAAAAACTCCACAGTTCTAATCAAGGTCAATTGATCCTCTTGGAAGAAGGGAACTTCTACCAATAATTGTTGGGCTAACCAACGTTGGAGACTGGGGTCAAAGGAGAGAGGTAGGCCTTCAAATATGAGGGTCCCAGTCTCAAACAGGGCCTTCAGGCCAAAATCAGCATCTTAAACTCAGGGCAGCATGGCAGCTCAGTGGTCGAGTATCTGCTTGGCATGCAGAAAGACCCAGGTGCAGTAACTGGTCTCATAAATAAAAGCCATCAGGAAGTGGGTGATGGGAAAGACCTTTTGTTGCCTGAGAAAAACCTCCATGGTCTCATTCAATCAGGGTTGCCAGCTTCCAGGTTGCAGCTGGAGATCTCCTGGGATTACAACTGATCTCCAGGCTACAAAGGGCAGTTCCCCTGGAGAAAATGGCCACTTTGGAAGGAGGACTCTACGGTATTATACTCCACTGAAGTTCCCACTCTCTTCAAGCTCCACCTCCCATATTTCCAGGTATTTCCCAACTTGGAACTAGAAAACCTACATTCAATAGAAAGCAGCTTCATGTTTGTGAATTGAGCCTGGATACAAACTGACAGCCAGTATAGCTGTTGTAATACAGAATGTATAAAGGTTATACCTACCACACACAATCAAGAGGCATTACTGCATTTCTGGGTTACTTCAAGGGTAGCCCCATGTAGGGTGTGTTACAGTAGTCCAGCCTAGAGGTCATGGAAGCATGGGTCAGTGTAGTCAAGTCAGCAGAGAGGGAAAATTTCCTAATGAGGTGCAGCTGATGCAACATACTGTTAGCAACTTCACCACTAATCTGTTGCACAAAGAACAAGGCAGGTCAGACTCTTCATCCCATTCAGTAGATTCAACCTGACCCTATCTATCTATCTTCAAGGCCTTCCTGATCAGCATCACTTCCATCTTGTCTGAACACTGGTTCAGATGAGACACACTGGCACCTATCTATCTGTCTGTCTGTCTATTGATCTTCTACTGTTCTTGCTGAGACTCAAATTGGATTACAAAATTTAAAACAATTCAGTAAGAAATATAATAAACAGTGTTGAGAAGGGGGGAGGGGGTTACACAGATTTTGTTTGTTATTATTAGGCTTGCCCACTCTGGGTTGGAAATTTGGGAGGTGGAATCTGTGGAGGGCAGGGTTTAGGGAGGGGCGGGACTTCAGCAGGATATAATGCCATAGAGTCTACCTTCCAAAGTGGCCGTTTTCTCCAGGTGAACTAATTTCTGTCATCTGGAGATCAGTTGTAATCCGAGTCATTTTATGACTGGCTCTGCCTTCTGTGGCAGCCATTTTGTGGCTGTGCCCGCTGTGTAAAAATTCCAAAGCTGCCTGCAGGGTGGGCTCAAAAAGGGTTGGGGACCCCTGCTCTAAAGCTTGTACCCTGGAAATCCTGTTGGTCTTCAAGGTACTGTTGGGCTCAAATCTTGCTCTTCTACTGTGAACCAACACAGCTACCCAATTACAGCCAACTTGGTCTTTCTCAGCTGTGCAACCGGCCCTCAGGAAAAGCCTGCAGAAGAGGTTAGGAGGGGTCCTTCACTGGCCCACTCCCGAAAGCTCTGCGAGTCTGTTCTAGTCAAAAGAGCCTTTAAGGAGGAGTCTATAGATCTCTGCATCAGCAGAACTGTTAGTAGCTGTTTTTTTAAAAAGGCATTTAAGTATAATACTGTACAAGCGACTACCAGCTTGGTAAGTAGACTTGGGATGCTGTTGTCAGCAAGAAAAGTGGGACATACATATTTAAAATAGCAGCCTGAATGGCCCTGACTAGCCTGATCTCGTCAGAGCTTGGAAGCTAAGCTGGGTTAGTGCTTGTATAGGAGACCACCAGGGAAGGGTGGGGTTCCTATGCAGGGGCAGGCAATGGCAAACCCCCTTCTGTGCGCCCTGACCTGGATGGCCCAGGCTAGCCCAATCTCATCAGAGCTTCAAAACTAAGCAGGATTGCCCCTGGTTAGTACTTGAACAGGAGACCACCAAGGAAGACTGGGGTTGCTGTGCAAAGGCAAGCAATGGCAAACCACCTCTGTGCGCCCTGACCTGGATAGCCCAGGCTAGCCCGAGCTCGTCAGAGCTTGGAAGCTAGGCAGGGTTGGCCATGAGATGTTTGTGACTTGACAGCACACAATTATTTATTAAGCATTTAAACAAATAGACAGGAACTCCTGGGGGCAAACAAGGGGGTGCTGCTCTCATGTCTTGACTGTGAGGTCCTCACTGGAACATCTGCCTGGTCGCTTCTGGAAACAAGATGTTAAATGAGATCGTCTGATCCAGCTAGGCTTTTCCAATTATTTGTGGAAGATGCAGGGGCACAAGGTGTGTCTGAATTGCAAATAGACTTCTTAAAATTAAAAAAGGATTTCCATGAAAGAATTAAGGCAGGGGAATTTAATTCCTATGTCCTCTCCCTGCTCCCCGGTCCTAGAATGATGTGCCTGCCTTCCTTCATCTTCCTTCATCTAGCTATTCATTCATTTCTTGGCACAAGAACTGCTTAACTTGTTCAAAACAAATTTTCAAAAACATCTCATTTGAATTGGAATGTGGATATGACCGCACAGCAACCGGGAGCGCATGCAATCTATCTGATATGGATTTTGGAGTACACCCCAGATTTGCTGGTTCTCGAAATAACAAAAGGGGTTTTGTGAGTTGGGACTTTTAGTAGGTGTCTGGCCAACTCATTTGTTCCTGTTTGGATGTCGCTGCAGGGCTACAGTATCAGATTAATTGCCAGGAAAAGCCTAGGAGGCATTTCTGAAGGTGTCACCGTGTTATCGCAATAGTATTTAATTAATTGGTATCACCCTATTGGGTGAGTCAGAGGTTTGACTGTCAGGGTGTCTTTATTTTTCTTTCTCAACCTGGCTAGTACCCAAGACAGTTTGCAAAATAAAAAATAAAAAAAATTGGCTTTTCTGTTTTAGGATGTTACGGCACCTTCTCTTTCTGCTTGGCAGGCCCTGTGCCAGATCTGGTATTCCATGTAGGCTTAGAGCTGAACTCTGGTAGGCTTAGGCTGAGCCAGTTGAAGCTGAATCCGGCGAAGACGGAGGTCGTATGCCTGAGTCATGGCGGTAAGGGGTTGGGGCTCCCACTCCCGACCTTCGATGGGGTGCTATTAGTGCCAGCGTCAGAGGTTAGGAGTTTGGGAGTGCGCCTGGATCCCCTTCTGACGATGGAGGCCCAGGTAGCGGCCACTGCAAAATTGGCCTTTTACAATCTTCAGCTGGTTTGGCAGTTGGTTCCCTTTCTCGACGGCTGTGACCTGGCTACAGTGATCCATGTGACCGTCACCTCGAGATTGGATTACTGTAATGCTCTCTACATGGGGCTGCCCTTGTCCCAAATCCGGAAGCTGCAGCTGGTGCAGAATGCCGCAGCCAGGCTGTTGATGGGCCTCCCACGTCGGGAGCACATCCAGCCTGCGCGTAGGCTGCTGCACTGGCTGCCAATTGCTTACCGGATTTGCTTCAAGGTGCTGGTGCTTACCTTTAAAGCCCTATATGGCCAGGGTCCGGTTTACCTGAGGGACCGTCTTTCCCCATTTGTGCCCCAGAGAGCACTACGGTCTGGGGCCCAACCACGTCTATCTATCCCAGGCCCCAAGGAGGCGAGACTTGCCATTACCAGGGCCAGGGCATTTTCGGTGGCAGCTCCTAACTGGTGGAACAAGCTCCTGGACGAGATCAGGGCCCTGCGGGACCTTCTCACAGTTCCGCAGGGCCTGCAAGACGGAGCTCTTCCAGCAGGCTTTCAAATAGGAGCCGCCACCACAGTTACCATCAATCCGGAACATTGGACTGGCCTGCTCTGAGCCTCACTGGCGAACATCTGGACTGTGGGACTGATTTTAAGATCTGAAGACAGAAGGAACGCAGATACAATGCCATTCATCTTGAGGTTACTTTGCTGTAGCGAGCACTTTATTGTTAAGATTGTTTTTTAAGGGATTTTAATATTTTTATTGTTTTATTTGTATCGGCCTGTCAGACGTCTCCTGTAAGCCACCCAGAGCCTGTTCACAGGGTGGGCGGGGTATAAATGTAAATATAAATATAAATAAATAAATCAAGGCGAACAGATCCCAAGCAAAAGGCCACTGTGGCCAGGAAGGCCAGGAGTCTATTCCCATTGACCAGTCGCCTAACCACTGGAAGAAATCAGTAATTCACAACCAGTGTTCCCTCTAAGCTGAGTTAGTGTGAGCTAGCTCACAGTTTTTTAGCCTCCGGCTCACACATTTTTGTCTTAGCTCAGGAAGGATGGCTCTAGAGCAAACTAATTTATGCAGTAGCCAAATCACTTGCTCACAACTTTAATGCTAGTAGCTCACAAAGTAGAATTTTTGCTCACAAGACTCCACAGCTTAGAGGGGAGCATTGTTCACAACCAGAATCAGAGGGAAATCAAATTCTAGTCTGAAAGGAGCAGGACAAGAATGACAGGAACTGACAAGAAAGACCGGAACGGACAGGAACAGAAAACTGGGATACACTCATGAGAGTCTGGAACCAAGTGAGACAAAGGTCCATAAAATGGCCAGTACATCCTGAAGGATAGGCTGGGATAATGTCCTGCCAAGGCCATTACAACAGATAGAGGAATTGAAGCCACCAACATGACATAGATTACCCAGAATTGGTACTACCACTGTTGCTACACTAACCCATGCTGCCTATCATTACTCAGGTGTCTGTTCAGCCCAGAGTAGGGCTGTCAGCTGGCACCTTGGGGGTACGGACAAAGAATTTGGTATTGTGCCAATGCAAGCCATCATTTCCGGCATGCAACCAGAAGTGATGTCATTGCCTGGGGGCACTCTAGGATCTACCCAAAACTCTATGGTTAAACCACAGCTCCGTCTTGCAGGCCCTGTGGAACTGTGAGAAGGTCCCGCAGGGCCCTGATCTCGTCCAGGAGCTCGTTCCATGGGAAATGTCACCTTGGAGGCCACCCAAAGCCCTTCCTGGGGGTCTCAGATGACCCCTGCTTGGATACTCCTTTCTGCTTTGGTGCACAGAAGAGGCCTGCTCTACTACCCTTGCTACACTACCTGTTCTGCATGCTGCTTCTTTGGACACCCACATTCAAAGAGTCCTCCTCCATCTAGCACTTCATTGCCTCCTCACATACCAGCCATCCCATCCCATCTTCCTGTGAGACGTACAGCCAGCTGGCATCATCAGTGTTGCCAGCCTGGTCCAGGGCCTGTCCTGCCAAGTCCTTAGGTACGTGCCATTTCTCATCACTTGCTAGAGACATGGGCTTGGCATTTGCTGCCTTTGGGATTGTTGGCACTTGCTTGCTGGTGGTTCATTTGGTTTGTCGCTATCGAGGCACACTCTCCTGTTCATGTTATCTCAAGCCTTGTCCAGCACTGGCTCACAGATGCTGTTTATTCTGGCTTCTCACAGTCTGGTTTCATTTTCCCAGGAAGTGGAAAGCAGGAGGGGCATCAAGGAGAGAAGACTGGGATGTCATCCAGTGAGAACAGTTTGCCAATAATCTTGCCAAACAGTATCATTCTGATAGGCATTTTTTGTGAAGACTTTCTACTTTCTTTCTTTTTAAATGTTTATTTATTATTTATATCATACAGATCAACATGTCGAGTACAATACATTTATCATTGCGAGTCAATAGACCAATTTCATTACTAAATGCAGATTATAAAATCTTTGCATCAGTGGTAGCTGCAAGATTCAAGAAAGTCTTAGGCCAAGTAATACATCAAGACCAAGCAGGTTTCTTGCCAAAAAGACAAATCAAAAATAATATCAGGACGATAATAAATGTGCTAGAATACTATGAAGAACACTCAGATAAATAGATGGTGTTGATATTTCTTGACGCAGAAAAAGCATTTGATAATGTAAGTTGGCAATTTATGATTTATAAATTAGAAGCATGGAACCGTGGGTCGAATTTTTTAAGGACGATAAAAGCTATTTATAAAACACAAACTGCTAAAATTCAAATTAATGGAGACATGACAGAAGACATCAGTATACAAAAAGGAACTAGACAGGGCTGTCCGCTATCACCACTCTTATTCATATTTACGTTAGAAACTCTGATTGAACAAATTAGAGTAGATAAATTAAATTAAAAGACTGAAAATCAACAAAGATGAATTTAAAGTACAAGCCTTTGCAGACGACCTAGTATTTATATTGGAAAACCCAGTAACATCTCTATAACAGAAACAATACAAGGATATGGTCAAGCAG
>NW_015165833.1:324771-352310 GCF_001447785.1 Gekko japonicus | reverse complement strand
GCAGGAATGAAGATAAACTTTAAAAAATCAAATATAATAACGAAAAACATGATAGAAAAACAAAGAAAACAAATCATAGATCTTTCAAGAATGGAGCTGGCAAAAAAAGTTAAATACTTAGGGATAACGATATCAAATAGGAACAACACACTGATGGAAGATAGTTATAACAAACTATTAGTGGAAATAAAAAAAGATCTACAAAGATGGAAAAATTTAAAAATTTCATTTATGGGGAAAATAGCAATAATAAAAATGAATGTGTTACCAAGGTTTTTGTTCTTGGCACAAAATTTACCGATATTAAGAAAAAACACCTATTTTCAAGAAATGGAAAGAATCTGTAGCAAATTTATATGGGAAGACTTTCTACTTTCTACCAGTCATTGTGCTGGCTTGTATCCAACCATCTGCGCATGGAACATGGAGTTTCCCTGCATTCCTTTTCATTCCTGCTGCCATTCTGAGCCCTGAAAAACCAGGTCTGGGACTGTGGAACCCACTTAGAAGAATAACCAGATGGGTCAAGGGCTGGTGGGAGGAGGGACAAGGAGGTTAAAAGACTCCTCTACTGTCTTCTGCAAACACAGGTCTGCTGAGAGGAGGCAATCTCATCCCCTCTTCCATCCTCCTTCCATCCCCCTGCAGAGGCTTGGGATTCCCCTTGCAACAAACAAGAGCTCCTTTGCTCTGTTCAGCCCTTCCCTGCAGATGATGGAGACAAAAGTGTTTTTTGCACTTGCTGGCAGGCAGGCAGGTCTGCAGAAACTGAAGACCAGAAGCAGCAGAAGGTGAAGAAGAGCAGAAGTGGCAGGAGTTGGATATACCCCACCCTTCACGTGGAGTCTCAGAGCCATTTACAGTCTCCTTCCCTTCCTCTCTCCACCAGACACTCTGTGAGGTTGGAGGGGCTGAGAAAGCTCTGAGAGAACTGATCTTGAGAGAACAGCTCTGAGAGAACTGTGGCTGACCCAAGATCACCCAGCTGGCTTCATGTGGAGGAGTGGGGAATCAAACCCAGTTCTCCAGATTACAGTCTGCCGCTCTTAACCACTACACCACACTGGTGTAGGCTGAGCAAGGGAAGCAGCAGGAGGGAGCTGGCGAAAGAGAGTGCTGCTCAGGCCTTCCGGGCTGACTCTGCCTCTAGACTGGAAGGCCTCAGGCTCCCTAGGACAGCACTAGGGTTGCCAGCCTCCCGGTGTGTGTGTGTGGGGTGTGTGTGTGGAGAGCTGTGATTACAACTGATCTCCAGACAACAGAGATCAGTTCCCCTGGAGAAAATGGCTGCTTTGGAGGGTGGGCTCTGCGGCATCATTCCCCACTGAGGTCCCTCCCTGCCCTTTCCTAGGCTCAGGTATTTCTCAAGCAGGAGTTGGCAACCCTAGCACAGCACTTGGCCTCTGGAAACGCTGGCTGATGGTGGTGGCGTGCCTCTGGCTACCAGCTGTGAACAACAGCCCTCGCCCTCCCTTCTCATTTGGATAGAAGGGGGAAGTGAAAATGGGAGGAGCAAGCAACAAGCAAGTTGACATTCCAATGCAAGTGGGACATGCAAGCTGAGTTCCTTTCAGACACAGGATTTTAAAATGTTTATAGTGTGAGGAAACGATTTACTTTAGCATAGTAGCCAATAAATCTTACCACATCAACTTCTTAAATGGTAACAAAGTGGAGAGAATGCTTAGCGGGCTACCAACCAACATTCCACATCTCTTGACATTTAATCGCTCTGTGTGTGAGTGTGAGTGTGTGTGTGTGTGTGTGTGTGTGTGAGAGAGAGAGCACTATCTTTACAACCCACGAATTGCCTGAAGAAACAACAGTATCAAGTAGCAAAATCAAATCCGTATTGCTCCTTGTCAGCAGGCACCTCAGACCAGCTGGGAAAGGACTCCGCACCAGCAGAGAGCCAGGCTTCAACCCTCACTTCGCCAGGAAGCTCAGTGGCCGATCTTCACTAAGCCACTGGCCCTTAATGGCAACTCTCTCTATAATTACCGGGTGGGAGATTTACCCATGGCCCATCCAGGCTCAGTTGGATGTGATGCACAAGGTGGAAATCAGAAGGAGTGTGAGCGTTGTTTGAATGAAGAAGGTCCCATCAAGCCAGGGTCAACTCATGGGGACCCCATCCATGGGGCATTCCAGGCAACAGATGAGCAGAGGTGTTTTGCCATTGCCTGCCCCTGCATAGCAACCCCAGTCTTCCTCGATGGTCTGCCATCCAAGTACTCACTGTGGCTGACCCACTTCCAAGCTCTGACACATTTGGGAATGAATTTTGTAGCAAAACAACATTCAAGTCTGTTTTTTCCCCTCTTTGAGTATTTCATGGAAGAGGGTTACATCATTCTTCTCCCCCTCACCCCTAACTGCTTTCTAAAACCTACACTGGCCAGAATGCTTACTTGCATTACAAATACCCTCTTCTGATTCCAGTTCTGTAACACCAAGTCATATGGCTTGTGTAGGAGATATTTGACGTGTGAAAGGTGTAACTTTTATGTAACTTAATTTTAATCTAATCACTGTAGTGTCTTTTAAAAACAACTCTGCTTTCCTTATGTTTTAGCAATCCAGATTTAGAGGGCACATCTTTTTTCCCTATCTGGAAGACTAATAAGGAGAGTTACATAATGCATAAAACAAACCTTGAACATATTTGTTATGATCACTTCCCCACTTACTATAAAAAATAAGCTTAAATTTCAAGCGACGGTGGTCCTTCTGTCTCAATTACATGGCAAGCTTGGCAGGGTGCCGGGCTAACTCCATGCGGCCATGGGCTTCCAGTACTGGAGTTCCCTGTATCTAATTTGCCCTGCACCATATTGCTGGCCAGGGATGAAAACATTGGATAAATTACCTCCCAGAAGTGTGTGTGGGGGGGGAGAGAGAGGAGCAGCCCATTTCAATCTGAGGATGCTGGTGAGAGGGGGGTTAACAGAGTGCCATGGGTACTCTGACTCCCACTATGAGTGGGGCTGAGATGCTGGGGAGCCAGTTGCTTCATTAGGTGGCCATGGCAGGAATCCGGATGGCCATTCAGCAGGGGACCACTGACCCAGATATTACCCAGTGGATGGACAGGTAACAGGAGGGTAATTGTTACATTGTGGCTGGATGTATCAACCAATTAGCCTTCCAGTTCTCCGGGAAGGCCCACCCTCCCTTTCAAGAGATGAGAAGCTGTGGAGGGACCTGCCAATGTTTTAGCTTGGCCTTTAAAAGTCAGAGAGAGAAGCCAATGAGGATGGACCATCCTTGGCTCCAGGAATTAGAGGAGCCAGCTGTGGGGGGGAAAGGAAGACCCACCACCACCCCTTCCCTTTACAGGTCTGAATCCTTAAGAGGAGTGTGCAAGTTGCCCTCCTGGAAAGAAATGGGGCTGACATGAATGAAGAACGTGAAACAGAGCACCAGTGGTAGGAGGCAAGGGGGAAGGGAAGGTGGCATGGTATAGCCCAATTTTGTCAGATCTTGGAAGCTAAGCAGGGTCAGTCCTTAGATGGGGGACCACCAAGGAAGGCTCTGCAGAGGAAGACAATGACAAACCACAAACCACCTCTGCTTCTCACTTGCCTTGAAAGCCCCTTGTTGGGTTCACTATAAGTCCATGGTATAGCCTGGTCTCATAAGAGCTTGGAAGCTAAGTAGAGTCAGTATTTGGATGGGAGACCATCCTCTGCAGAGGAAGGCAATGGCAAACCACCTCTGCTTCTCACTTAACTTGAAAACCCCTTGCTGGAGTCGCCATAAGTCAGTTGCAACTTGACAGCACTTACAGAGCATGGAGTCAGAGCAAAAAGGGAAGTAAATGTTGGGTCAATTGGAATACCTGCTGCTCTCTCAGAAAGAGGGTGAAATATGCTAACTGGGGGGGGGGGGAGTGTATCTTTCCTGCTGTCCATTGACAGTTTATTTTGTATTTCCTTGCACCTATAAAAGAGTAACAGAGGTTTTAAAAAGCAGTCTCTAAACACCTCCCTTTAAAATGTCAAAAAGAGAATCTCTTGTAGAGGATCAGGAACCACCAGCATCAGTTTGATCTGTTCATGCTTAGGTCTCCTACTGACATCAGCAGGCCTTTGCACTGTTGCATTTCAGCCGGATCTGGCACCAAGGAAGGAGGCAAAGGAAAGATACTCCAGATCTCTCTCGGTACAGGCTTTTCTTGGTAAATTATTATTTAATAGTGTAGAAAACGGTAAGATGATATCAGTAGTGTGTGTGCGTGTGTGTGTATGTGAAGTGTCATCAAGTCGCTTCTGATTTATAGCGACCCTGTGAATGAATGTTCTCCAAAACATCCTATCATTAGCAGTCATTCTCAGGTCTTGCAAACTGAGGGCCGTGGCGTCTTTTATTGAGTCAATCTATCTCACATTGGGTCTTCCTCTTTTCCTGCTACTTTCACTTTTTCCTAGCATTATTGTCTTTTCCAGTGACTGAGAACACAATAGCCTCAGTTTAGCCATTTTAGCTTTTAGGGAGAGTTCAGGCTTGATTTGGTCTAGGACCCACTTTATTGTCTTTTTGGCGATCCATGGTATCCGTAGAACTCTTCCCCAACATCACATTTCTAAGGAATCATTATTATGTATTTTAGTTTAAAGATTTTAAAGTTATATAAGATTAGAAGGGGTCCCTGTCAGTAGTAGGAGCTGGGCAGCCAAATGGCAGATCTGGTTTGCAATCACAGAGGGAAAATATGCCAAGTCGTACCTCCGCGCAGTTTGGCACCGACTGATAAAGAGGAGGATTTTATTGCTTTCAGAGCCTGACAGGTGGAATTTGAAGTGCAAATGCAGGTCAAACAGACACACAGCTTTGTGAAAGAATAAGTGTTTTTCCGGGTTATAAACTGTAGGGTTGCCACTGCAGGTTGGGAAATTCCTGGAGTTTTTGAGGGGATGGAACCTGGGGAGACCAGGGCTTGAGAAGGGGACGAATGTCAGCATGGTGTAATGCCATAGAGGCCACCCTCCAAAGCAGTCATTTCCACCAAGGGAACTGATGGTCTCTGTCATCTGGAGGGCAGCTGTAATTCCAGGGGGTCTCCAGGTCCCACTTGGAGGTTGGCAAGCCTACTGTAAAGGAAGCTGGACTTACTGGCCCTCCAGGCCTCTCCTCAGCCAAGCAGTGTGGGGCCTTCATTTGGGAAAGTTCCCTGAGCTTGCATTCAGGGCTACAAAAGAAAGGGTTCTCGTGGCTATGCAGCCCACCTCAGCTTCTGAGTAGGGTTGCCAACTCCAGCCTGGGAGATTCCTGGAGATTTGGGTGCAGAGCCTGAGGAGGCTGCAGTTTGGAGTGAGGAGGCACTTCAGCGGAGTGTGGTGCTATAAAGTCCACCCTCCAAAGCAGCCATTTTCTCCAGGGGAATTGATCTGTATCATCTGGAGATCAGTTGTAGTGCCGGGAGATCTCCAGGGGCCTCCTGGGCACTGGCAACCTTACTTCATTGTATCCCTTCTCCTGGAATGGGCTGAAATACTTCTGGGTTAGATCTAACCTTTGCCTGGACAACAGTTTGCCTGAGTCCAAGATCTGGTTCTCATTTTAGGTACACGAGGAGTTGGTATCTGCTGGATTTTCCAGGAGACTTTGGCCTCCTGTTCCCACCCAATTGACTTTCTAGACTGCATAAAGGTGGGCATCCTAGCTGTCAGGAGATTGCCCAAGGCAATCTCTGACCATCAGAGCACTCTCTGGTGTGAGGGAGAAGGTGCCAGTGGCCAGCTGTCTGCGGATCCCCCTTTTATGCCAGGGTGAGAGCAGCCCCGCCATGACTTCTTGGAAACAGAGTCCACACCCGTTTCCTTTCACAGCTTCTTTCCTCTCCCTGAGTGAGCTTTTGGGGGCTGAGTCACCAGGCTTGGCCTCAGCATTACTTCCCCAGCCCTAGAGGCAGAAAATGGGCTGCTGCTCATTAGAGAAGAGTTACAGCTTCTGCTTAAGTGGATGTTCCACTGAAAGTAAACACAAAAGTGTCCAGATGACTTCAAAGATGGTAGAGCAAAGCCATCTAGAGCAAATTCTGACAGTAGCTGGTGGCAGGAAGGATGCATAGAAGAAGCAGACCCCAGAAATGAGACTTGACTACCTGCCATGGTTCTTTCTCAGAAGAAGCATCACGCAGTCATCACTTAGGACTCCATATGCACCAACCAAGCTGTGGGAATGTTCTAGAACTGGGACAAAAGCCAAGGTACTGATAGCGTTGTGCTTTTGGCCAAATGCCTAGGGTTGCCAACTCAAAGTTGAGAAATTGTTGGAGATTTGGGGGTGGAGCTTGGGGAGGGAAGGGACCTCAGAGGGGTATAATGCCACAGAGTTCACCCTCCAAAGCAGCCATTTTCTCCTTGGGAACTAATCTTTGCAGTTTGGAGATCAACTGTAATTCTGGGAGATCTCTAGGCCCCACCCAACTAGAATGCCATACACTGAATTTCCTTTTTCAAATAGGGGTGTGTTTCGGGGGGTGGGTTTGCCAGCTCTGGATTGGGAAATACCTGGATATTTGGGGGATGGAGCTTGAGGAAGGCAGGGTTTGGGGAGGGGGTTACTAAAATGGGGTATAATATGATAGAGTCCACCACCTTCCAAAGCAGCTGTTTTTTTCCAGGTGAACCGACCTCTTTTGCTTGGAGAGCAGTTGTAATCCCAGGAGATCTCCAGCCACCACCTGGTGAAAGACCTCTGCTCCTCTCAGGTGTGAAGCTATTGCATGCCTGTACAGTTTCTCTCAGGCAATGGAAAACCGCCTCTCTTTGCCTCTTGCCTTGGAAACCCTATGGGGTCACCAGACGTCAGCTGTGACTTGACGGCACTTTTCCACCTCCTCTGTTTCCTGTCATCAGCAGAAATATACCTTAATAACACCCCCCCCCGTTTGAGCCTATGAGCGCTGAGGATGTCATGACACCAGGAATCACCTAAGTGCCTAGACAGAAGTGTTGCCAGTTCACAACAGTGAAATGGTGTAAAGTCACCAATGAAAACAAAGTTTTAAAAGTGGCAATGTGGCAAGCAATTCAGAGGTTGCCCTCTGGATTGGTGCTTTCCAACAAGTCTCATTCTAAGAACATGGTGAAATGGTTCAGGCCCAGCCTCAGTCTGTGAGGTCTTCTGATTCCCCAAGAGGGCATAGCACTGGCTGAGGAGTCCGTCTATCAAGGGAGGGATCTAGAGTACCAACTTCCTGTATTCTTGAGTTGGGAGCTGTAAAGGGGAACCAAAAGAAGCTGTCCATGTGGTGACCCTTCCTTTAACTGAGGCCCTGGAATCACTGAGAAGCCTTTGTTCTCATGTTTCCTTCTGATAAATGCTAGGGAATTTAAGGTTGCCAGGTTTTGAGCATCTGACCTAGAGTTCTCAGGAATCAGGATCCCTACTAAATAGGACAAGAAGCCAGTATCAAGGAGGGGTGGACTATTTTCTGCTTTTGCTGTTCCCCCTCACATCCCCTCATGCTCCATTCCTGAGGCATGAGATACAATCAAGCTCTTCCCCTGGAAAGCCAGGCCCTGCCCCTAGAATCCAGAACACAGAACTTCAAATTCATTTGTAATACCAGCCTGTCCTGAGTGAAAGTCCAAATGCCACTGACTTTTCTTGGGCCTACTGGCCCTTTAAATTTCGCTCCTTCCCTTCTGCTTCCAGCTCAGTTCATTCCTTCCTCTTCTCCCAGCAGGCTAGCACTCCTAAATCAATCTTTAGTGATTGCTTATTTGTTGTAAAATAGTCAAAAGTATTTAAAATACTCAGAGTATCGATGGATCTTGCTCTATTGGAAATAAGAGATTGCTTTTTAAAAACTTTATTTCTAAGGGTAAAAGGTATACAGGAAACCTACAAATAAACAGAACATCTAAGAGCTACATTTTCTAAGCTGCCTACAGTTCAACCATTGTTACACACTAACACAGAGATAATGGAGAATCTGTCCTTCTTCTCGACCCCTAGAAAGGAAGTCACCTGGAACAAATAACCAATCACTTATGACAACAGAAGTTACTTTTCCCGGGCTAATCCCCCATTGGCTCTATTGCCAGGTTTCCCTTCCAGGTCAGTCTAAACAATAGCAATACTAGGTAAACAAGTTAACCCTATAATGACTGGATTGTCAGCCCTTGTAAACACATACATTTCTAACATTATTTTCCTCTGAACAGGTATATGTGAATATTTCTTCTAGAATCCTAGTGCCACTACCCTTTCATCCGAGGAAACCAAATCAGGGCTGCACTGTCCCTGGGGTATCTGGAGAGCGGGGGAACATAGAACAGCATAATTATTCTGGGTCAAAGACCCTCATGAACAAAGATCTTCCCCAACAGACCCCACACATCTTAGGGAATATTTTCCAGCCACTGTTACAAAGCACCATCCCATTTTGTCACGAACCCTCCAGGACAGGGGGGGGGAAGAGGACTTAATTTGTTTCCTTCTGCATAGATTACAATTTGTGCGACAGTTGCAGAGCCTCCATTGAGCTTTCTAACCCCATCAGGAACACCACACAATTGCTGTGGGATTAACATGTCTGGGCAGCAGCCTGATCCTCTATTATATTATTCTGACGATGTGCGGAATCAGCTGACGAGCCTCCCGCTGTGAGGAAGGCAGCGTCGGAAGTTCCGTAATGCAGCTTTGGAACACAAGCAGGTCGCCCTGCCTGCATCTGTGAGCTAGCCCAGGAGCTGTACCATGATGGGGAAGGAGCAGATGGGAGGCTAGACAAGACAGAAGCTGAAGGCATTTCCCTTGGCTCCCGAGATCAATCCACAGCAGCAGCCCCCGATGGCAGAGATGACCGAGAGGCTTCGGGGATGACTCAGTAGCACAGAGGGGATGCTTTCATGCAGCCTTGCTTGGTGTTCGCCTGTCTCTTTTTCAAGCGCCTCAAACGTCTGTCCTACAAAATGTTGCATGAACCCTCTCTGGGTTGGAGTTCTCTTAGGGTGTTCGAACACTGGGGGGATACCACCATCTCTATAAGATCAGAAGCAGCCAAATTTATTCTGCCATTGGAGGGACTGCTTATGGAGCTTTGTAAACAAACAGACAGCTCCCAGTCCCCTGAGCTGCTGGCTTTCTAAAACTGATGACATGCAGGGGGACAAGAGATGTGAAGCAAGGGGCAAAGATGTGCAAATGCAGAGACTGCTATGGGAGAGAGTCTATGAAGTGCAGGAATAGATGAGCTCAACCAAAAAACCCAAAATGACACCATTCCCAGGCACTGAAATGAGCAAGACTAGGTTTGGAGGGGAATGTCCTGTGACTGTCATCCACTAAGGAGCAAGTGACGCACAACCCTCTGTCTCCACAGCAAAACATTGCCTGTGATTGCTTCTCAATTGTGATTTTCTAGCAAGTGCAGAAGCGTGTGCTTGCATGTGTGTGTGGTGAAGACTAACAAAATTTGTGTCAGGGGATGAGTTGCAGTGACTCACAAAAGCTCATATCCTGCCATAAGTTTTGTTAGTCTTTGAGGTGCTTCTGGACTCTTACTCTTAGCCATGAAGGCAGAGATGAAGAAAGCAATACATTATGGCAAGGTGGACAACACTGTCCCTCCTCCCCTCCCCTCTCCCCAAGAGTGCCCTTCTTCCCTGTGCTGACCACCCACCACTTTTGGAAAGGGAAAGGAAGAGACCACCCATTCTGCACCCAGCCTTTACATTCTCCCTTTTTCCTCCCTCTAGTTAACCTCAGGCACCTTCCATATCCATCTTGGTGTTATCTCCCCTTGCAGACAGCAAATATTCCGGGTCTTTCTGAAGGGGTCTAGCCCACCAAGGTGCTCTTTCGTAAACAAGGGAACAACTTGTAGCCAGGCAGGAAGGGGGCTTCCTGGGACAGAGTCCCCAAGTCCAACAACAAGGTCCCTGCTCAAAAAGAATTGGAGCCCCGCAAGCGCCAGCTTGACAGATGCAGGTCCTGTTGGGAGGTTTGGCTTGAATGTGCGGCCAGGTAGTTTGCTGAGGCACAGCCTGGAAACAAGAGCAGCAAAAATTGTGTTTCTCCCCCAAACCAGTTTGATATATTTTTTTGCATACTTCCGTTGACTCTCAGCCCCAAATTAAGCAAAAATGTCCGTATCTGCTAAAGGCGAGCCGAGAATGATCTTTTAGTGCAACAGAGGTTGGAGAGCTGCTGTCCTGCTTCTGCTAGTGTCACAGGGCAAGACTAGACAATGCGGCATCCCCAAGTCCAGCACGGGGACACAGCACCATTTTAGAGCCTTGATTTTTTACTTTTCTCAACTCTGCGGGAGCCTGATCTTGCTGGGGACAGCAGAGCAGGATGAAGAAGGGTCCCTGTCTCCCCCTGCCCTCCTGCTGTTTTCAAGAGCCTAAATGGACTCAGGGAGGTGGAACGGTCTAGGGCTGCCAGCCCCCAGGTGGGCCCTGGGGCTCTCCTGGAATTACAGATTCTCTCCAAACTGCAAAGATCAGTTCTCCTGGAGAACGTGGCTACTTTGGAGGGTGGACTCTATGGGCATTGTACCCCTCCGAGGTCCCTGTCCTCCCCAGGCTCCACCCCCAAATCTCCAGGAGTTTCCCAGCCTGGATCCAGCAACCCTACCACCCATCCCCTGTCGGTGCCCAGAGAGGACCTGACAAGAGGGGGAGAACAGTGTTCTAAGCCCTTTTGAGTCCCAACTGGGGAGAAAAACAGGACACAAGTAAAATCCATGCAAAAGGCACGCCTCCATTCCAGCTCCATCTGGCCTGTCGTGGCAGACCAGTTGCCATTGTAGTGAGCCACATGGCTGAATGTCTCCGAACGGTTTGGCCTCTGGGTCTTTTTACCTTATGAGGCAAAACAGTAACATGCCTGAAATTAGAATTAAAGCAAAACCATCTTGATTTTGTGTTTTCCTTGCCATTCGTTTCGGAATGTGCCCGTTACATGGCTTGAGTTAAGAAATTGGCAGTCGATTACATCAAGACGGACATAGTGGAGGAGGAACTGAGACACCCAAATGCGCCCTCTGGACCCAGGACAAAAGGTGATGTTTTAGTGTCAGCTGCGATGGTCATCATGACCTTCTCACAGACAGGTGAGTGGCACACTGCCCCAGGCACAGCAGGAGCGGCTTCCTCTCGGAGACTCTTGTCTGTTTGATGGGAGCCGCCTTGTATCCAGGCAAAATATGAAACGCTGCAATGCAAGAAGGTAATTGGAAGCGAAATGGCTCCGGAGGCTGCATGCCTTCATGCCTGTGGTAGCGGTCCAACTGATATTACAACCCCTGAAATACTCACCATTTCTCTGGCAAACCACTAGCCGACCCCAGGGGAGCAAAATATCTAATGTGTATTCGCCGGGAACAAAATCTGGACGCCGCCTGCCATGCATGAGGCTCATCTGGTGTAATGAAAGCTCTTCTGTGGGGAACAGAAGAAACAAAGCAGTAATCTGGGGCCTTGGGAAAGAAATGGCATTTCCATGCTCCCATCTTTCTGCATTGCACAACCAAAGGTCCCGGGAACCAAACTGAGGACTGCTTTGACAACTAATGTGGGCAGGATTTGGGAAGAGTTTAAAAACATGCTTAGGAAAAGGGTTTTGAGAGAAACTTCAAGTTTTAGAATTTTCATGTGGAATCCAAAGGCTGGTCCATCACAGCAACAACAAAAGGCCGATGCTGCCAGCATATCCTGATGTGGGGCAGCTGCCAGGGCTTCTTGTGGGGCCCACTGACACTGACCTCTTGCCCATGTGACTGCCAGTGTGCCTCCCCCACCCATCTGCCTGGGACTCCACCACCCATGCTTCCTGCCACATGCAGTGCCCAGCATCACTGGGGAAAGGTGTACAGGCAGTGCAGGGCGGCGGCTTTTTTGGCAGTGACAAAAGTGGCACTCCCCAGCTACACACTGCTCGGTGCCCTCAGAGAAAAAGTGTGCGGGTGAGCTTGCATACAGAGGAAGAATGCTTAGGCAAGGTGGTTGGTGGGAAGGGAGATGCCAGTGAGGGGAGGCTGGTGGTGGCAGAGGAGGGGAGGGGGCCCTGGCCACTCTATGCCCATTGGCCCCCCTGGAATCTGGAACCGGTCATGGTTGCTGCGTATTCTTTTGGGAGGCAAGGTGTGCCTCCCAGTGCCAGAACTATTCTCCGTGGCCAGGGTGGGTTCCATGCAGCCCCCGGAGAAAAGAAGGCATCCCTCTCTTTGGGGGCTTGGTTTTGTTCCAGCTCAGCAACTTTGGATCGGTTTGAGCGCCTTCAGATACCTTCTTGTCTACAGAATGATTCATGGGACATTTCTACATTGGCAGTCTATATTATGAATTTGTGAGAAATGTTTTCACTTGAGACAGACTTATCTTTTTTAACCATGCCGTTTGCGTGTGCCGGGGCGCATCCTCTGGAGCTCTGTCAATCATGTTGGACAGCTGAGTGGAAAGAAGGAATTTCAGTGTCCAAATATTCTTTCCAGACTGATTGATGTCTCATACATACAACAGGGGAAAAAAACCCAGCCAATCCTTTTTGGCTTTCTGCGTACTGAGGTAAAAATGTTGTTATATCCTTCTGTGAGGAGAGCTGAGCTTCCATCATGCCCCGGGCCAAGAGAGATCTCCCCTCAGCCCTGAACTCACTCAGCCTGAAAATGGCGACAACGAAATCTCTGACCTCTGTGGCAGGCAGGGTTGGTGTAGTTAAGGGCCCCACCTGCTGCCCATCCTCTGACAAGCGTCCATACTTCACTGGGACCAGCCTCAGCCACTCTAGTGGTGAGCTGTTCAGAAGGTCTGGAGGGCCCCAGCTGGAGCCAGGCCTAGCCCATGCAGTGCCATCTACACGACCTCCTGCAGTGCCTGGCACAGTTGTGTGGATACTCCTGTTCCTATCCAGCCAATGCTCCCCACCAGACACCTACCCCTTTCTATGTGGACCCTAGAGTGGCCTTCCTCCTCCCAGTCCATTTCCCCCTTCTGCTGGGTGTGCTGAGAAACCCTAGGTACCTCTGTGCATGTAAAAGCCTGTTGGTGTGTGCCCTGGTCCCATTGCTGGCAGCCATGGGGACCCTCCCTTCTCCTAACAGGGGCAAACATGACATTTCAATGGGGGCCTCTCATACTGAACTTCCTGCGGAAGCCAGATGGGGAGAGGAATAAACAAGGGGTGGGAGCCAGACCTGCTTTGTGAAAGCCAAGTTACTAGGGTTAGCAACCTCCAGGTAGCACCGGGAGGTCCTCTGCTATACAATTCATCTCCCAAAAGCCAAAGTGAGTTCCCATGGAGAGAATGGCTGCTTTGGAAGGTGGCATTATACCCCACTGAGGTCCTTCCCCTCCCAAAACTCACCGTCCCTGTGTTCCACCCCCCAAATCTCCAGGTATTCCCCAACCCAGAGCTGGCAACCCTACCAGTTACACAGGGACACATTAACTGAAGAGCACTGGGCTGACTGAGGAAAATGGAATAAGCTCACCACTTACCTGAGAGAAATGTGCTAGGGTTGCCAACCTCCAGGTGGTGGCTGGAGATCTCCCTTTATTACAAGTGATCTCCAGGTGACAGAGATCAGTTCACCTGCAGAAAATGGCCACTTTGGAGTTGGAATCTATGGCATTATGCCCCAGACTCCACCCCCTCAGGCTTTGCCCTCAAAATTTCCAGGTACTTCCCAACCCAGAACTGGCAACCCTATAAGAGACCAGCCTTTGCATGCTCCTGTAGGCCTGGGGTCTCCTTTCCCCTTTCTGCAAAGGTGAGCCCAGCTTAGGGTTGCCACCTCTGGGCTGGGAAATTCTTGGAGGTTTAGGAATGGTGGATGGAGTTCAGGGAGGGGAGGGACCCGACCTCAGCAAGGTATCATGCTGTAGAGTCCACCCTCCGAAGCAGCCATTTTCTCCAGGGGAACTGATCTCTGTTGCCTGGAGAGAAGTTGTAATTCCAGATCTCCAGGCTGCACCTGAAAGTTGACAACCCTAGCCCTGACCAGTCCTATTTCATCAGCGCTTGGAAGCTAAGCAGGGTCAGCCATGGCTAGTGCAAGGAAGACTGGTGTTGCTATGCAGAGGCAGGCAATGGCAAACCACGTCTGTTCATCTCTTGCCTTGAAAACACCATGAGGAGTCATCATAAATCCACTTCAGTATTATTTTACCTGCCACATGTCAGTAGTTTACCATGCTTGTGAAAAGTACTAGTTTACTGTGATTGTGAAAAGTACTACGTTCCATATTTGTAAGTGTTCTAATGAATGGTTTATTGGGTAATTAAAAAAAGACTTACTTTGGCCTGGGCTGGCCTTAGGAGAATTGATTTTATATGCATGTATTGTGGCTGGGGGAGTTGCCAGCATTCTTGAGTTCCATCAGCAGCGACTTAGTTCCTCAAAAGTAATTTTGATGGTAGCTGTGCACCACCAGCCAGTGGGCTCCATTTTCCCCAACCAAAATGCTATTAATGGTGAGTGAATCTCAGAAAGGTCCTGATCTGGATGTAGGGTTGACAGGTCCTGGCCACCAGCAGGGAAGTGAGGCATAAGGTTGCCAGCTTCAGGTTGGGAAACTCCTGAAGATTTGGGGTAGAACCCTGGGAGGACAGGGACCTCAAGTGGGGTACAATGCCACACAGTCCATCCTCCAAAACATCCGTTTTCTCTAGGGGAGCTGATCTCTGGACTCTGGAGATGAGCTGTAATTCCAGGGAATCCCCACGTCTCACCTGGAAGTTGGCATCCCTATCTGGATGGCCCAGGCTAGCCTAATTCTATCAGATTGTGGAAGTTTAGCAGGGTTGGCCTTGGTTAGTACTTGGAGGGGAGCTCAGCAAAGAAGTCCAGGGCTACTGCACAGAGACAGGCAATGACAAATCACTTCTGTTTGTCTCTTGCCTCTAAAATCCTACAGGGGTGCCATAAGTCAGCTGCAACTTGATGGCACTTCCCACCACAGATCCAAGGTGGATGTTTGCTATTGTGTGAGCTAAAGGCACATGGGGCTGTCCCCCAGGTGGCCCCACCTCATGCTGTATTCCCCACAAACCACATCTCAAGAGGAGCAGTGACAATTCCAAAGGCCTACCTGGCCCCAGGCTCTTCTGTTGCACATGAATGATACAAACCTGCCAGTTGTACTTAACTTTGACAAATAATGTAAACCACACAATCTGGTTTGAGGGAAACAACTTCGCCACAATTTATTTTAGTGCTTTCAACCTCACGCCAAAGTTTGTAGTGGATTGCTAAATTAATGCCGGGCTGCCTTCTAAATAGCCATCTTCAGATCACAAGCATGTTATGGGGGGAATGGTTTCCTTTGAAATGCTTCCCACAGCTTAAAGCCTGTAAAAGGGGGGGGGGGGAATGTGCCCAGGATTCAGCCTCTGCCAACATATGGCTGCCACATTTCCCAGCTGCTGGGCAGGAAGACCAAGGAGGCATCAGCCACTCCGAAGAAAGAGTGGGCTGGATTCAAAGACCAGCCCTCTAGTTGCCTCCCTTTCTGCTGCTCTCTCTCTTGCAAGTAGACCTTTGGCAAGTGCCAGTGGTAGGGGAATTAAAGGGCTGGAGGCATGTGGCAGGTCTAGACCTAATGGCAGGTCTAGAAGGTCATTGGGTGGTATATAGGGAGGAAGTCTAAGATGAGCCTCCTTCCACACCCAGAAGGAAAACATCATGCCAGATTTTTGCTGAAAACATCAGGGCTCCCAGATCTGTGTTGATCCAAAGGTTCTTAGATGGTCTATTTTTTTTTTTTTAAGGAAAATCCTTCTGGATCAGTGATACATTTCAAGTTTAGAAAGCAAGAGTAGTCCAGAAGATCTTTTAAGTATTAAGGCTAAGATTGGCGGTGTTAAGTAGTTCCCTGCCTGTATTCTTGCTTAAGAACATAAGAAGTATTGTGCTGGATCTGACCAAGATCCACCTCGCAATACAGAATTCTGTGTAATCGAGAAGCAGGCTATGTGGTCCCTGAAGGAATTGGCCAGTGACCCACAGGTAGAAGAAGAAGAGTTGGTTTTATACTGCACCCTTCACTACCCGAAGGATTCTCAGAGTGGCTTACAATCACCATCCCTGTCCTCTCCCCACAATGGACACACTGTGCAGTAGATAAGGCTGAGAGAGTTCTGGGGGAGCTGGTCTCCCAGCTGGCTTCATATGGAGGAGTCGGGAATCAAACCCAGGTCTCCAGATTAGAGTCTGCTCCAGATTAGAGTCCACCACAGATTAGAGCCAGTTTTGTGTAGTGGTTAGGAAAGCAGACTGTAACTTGGGAGAATCAGGTTTGATTCTCCAGGAATTTGGCAACCCTATCAGACAAGATTTCCTTTGAGCCTGGGACTCATTAAGGTGGTTCATCCACAAAATTGTATACTGAAATTAATTGTTTTGTTCCATTTATTAACAATTTCCCCAAAGCAGGTTAATACGAGATCGCAGAAAGAAACTGATTTGTTCATTCCAGTATTTTTAAGACCTCCTTTGTTAACAAACCACGTTGCAGGTGGATTTTTAGAAAGGGAATTTGCTGGGAGAGAATAGCTATAATTTTTTTGCAACTTTTTATTTCCAATTGCTCCCCATAATTTTTACAAATTTTCCTAGATTCACCCGTGTATATATTTATACAACAGCGCAGTCTTAAATGGAGAGTTTCACATTCCTTTCTTTGCAGTACCCCTCGCGCCTTCTGACTGGATAATAAGGACTCAGGGATCTTTTTTCTGCTAGTACCTGATTAGGGAGCTTTGACCCTGAAAGTCTTCTTTAAGGTGGTACTGGACTCAAATCTATGTCTTAAACAGAGTTACACCCTTCTCAGTCCATGGACTTCCTTTCCTTTCTCCCGTCGATGCTCCCATGAGACAATGCCCTTGAGCAGCAGAAATAACATGTCCATTGACTTCAGTAGCCTTCGAAGGGAGTAACTCTAGTTAGAATTGCGCTGACAGTTCTATTTAGGGCTACCAGTAGGGTTGCCATCCCCCAGATCCCAGTGGGGGTTCCCCCGCTTTGGGGGGCTTGGATCCACCTCCAAACAGGGACATTGCCAGGTGATGTCCCAGATACAATGACATCACCTGGAAGTGACATCATTGTGTTGGGAACATCGGGCGTGACGCTCTAGTTTTCAGGCAAATTCTATGGTTTTGAAGGCAAAAAACCATAGAGTTTTGCCCAAAAACTAGAGCATCACCCCTTGATATCCCTGATGTGATGACGTCACTTTTGGGTGATGTCATCATGGCGCACGCACGAAGATCTAAGAAAAGAGGCTGGATCCTTCCGCTGGCAGCTTGGTAGGACCTGGCAACCCTAGCTGTCAGACTTCAGGTGGGACCTGAGGAATCCCCCAAAATTACACCTCATGTCCAGACTACAGAGGTCAGTTCCCCTGGAGAAAATGGATGCTTTGGAGGGTGGACTCTGTGGCATTGTACCCCACTGAGGTCCCTGTGCTCCCCAGGCTCCATTCCCAAATCTCTAGCAGTTTCCCAACCTGGATCTGGCAACCCTACCCTCATCTCCCTCTGGTGGCCAGGGGGGACCTGGCAACCCTAGTTCTACTGAATATATCAGTTTTTTCATGACGTACTTTGGTGTCTTCCACATGGGGACGGAATGTTGTGGTTCCCTGTTGCTGGTGCGGCTGCAGATTAAGGACAGCAGCAATGGAGCTTCTCCATGAGGCAGGTTTCCCTGCAGTTTCCCTGCCCCATAGGTCAACTTTTTAAAAAAGGAGTAGAATATAGTTATATCGATATACTATTCTACCAATAGATGAAGCAATTTCTCTGCCACAGCTCTTTAAATGGGCCTAAGAGTGTGATCTTTGATGTAATTCCCTGGGGAAAAGCCCCACTGAACCCCATGGGACTTAATTCTGAGTAATAATTCTGCATAGGGCTGCATTGTAAAGCTGCAGTCCTAAATTCACTTACTTGTGGAATAAATGCTACTGAAATCAGTTAACATTATTTCTGAGTACATGCACTCGGGATATATCTGTCAGTGTTTACACCTGAACCCATTCCTTCAAATGATGTGTAACCAGAACTGAGCTGAAGTCTAACCATCCCCTGCGCCTGGGCCAGGATGGTTCTAATTCAGTCTTATCCTGTTCTGCATTCACCTATCCTGGGACAGAGATGAGCCAGGCTCACTTGCCAAGGCTTCCCCCCACACACACACTGCGTGCAACTCCCTCATCTTCTGACAAGGTTAAAAAGAACAGAATGGCAACTTAATTGATGTCAGGTGCTTTGTCAAGGGATGGAGGCCAAAGACTGAATCCCAACTAACTCACCCAGCCTGGGCCAATTTCCCCAGCTGAGAAGCACCAGATTCTCCTGGCCAGGCTGACAGCAGGAAGCATCGAAACAAAGAGTGAATGATGAACATCCCAAGCTTTTGCATTTCCCATTTCAATTGACAGTCCAGGGTTCGTTCTACGCTCATGCTCCATAGTGCTGCTGAGGACTGTTATTCTACATTCTGCTGAAAGCACAACAGAGCAGGATATGCCCCGTAACCAGGGTGGTATGCACAGGCTTTAGGGTTGCCTGCTCTGGGTTGGGAATTAATTATCGTATGGCATTGTGTGTAGTATAGCCAAGAGATCCAAAGATTGTCTGGCAACCTTAAGTTCTAACTCTTTTGTGCCGAGCTAGACTTATTTTGGGGGGCTGAGAGAGCTCTGAAAGCTGTGACTGACCCAAGATCACCCAGCTGGCTTCACGTTTCCCCCTCAAATGGCTGTGGCCCCGCCCCCAGCATGCCCGGCGTCATCACGTCACCACGGCGGCGGAAATCGGGCCTCCAAAGCGGGGGGAAATCCGCCCCCCGGGGGGAATTGGCAGTCCTAGATGGGATATTCCTAGAGATGTAGAGGTAGATCCTGGGAATGGCAGGATTTGGGAAGAGGAGGGTCCTCCTTGGGGTATACTACCAAAGCGGCCATTTTCTCCAGGTAAACTGATCTCTGTCACCAGTCCCCATATGGATGTTGGCAGGCCTGGCACTGGTACATAATACTGGTACCTTGGAGGAGAGCTTCCCCAAGCCCTGAGGTGAGAATTGATGGAAACACGTGCAAAGTTATATTGCCCTTTTATTTTTTTACAAATAATGGCACTGCACACGAGTCTCACAGTGATATCCCCGTTGTGCATATGTTTACTCAGAAATAAGTACCATATGATTGCAGCCTTCAGTCTGTCTCCTCCACTTGTGTTACAGAGTTTTCTGGATGATGCTTCCATATTAGAACCCTTCCAATCCAGCTTTCATCCGGGCCATGGAACGGAGATGGCACTGGTGACCCTCACGGATGATCTCCAAAGACATCTGGATTGAGGTGGGATGGCGATACCGTTGTTGTTAGACCTGTTGGCTTCATTCGACACAGTCAAACATTAGTTACTGATCCACTGCCTCGCTGACGCCACAGTTCAGGGGCTCGCCTTCCAATGGCTTGTTTCCTTCCTCCAGGATTGGAGACAAACGGTAGCTCTTGGAGAAGAACTGTCCTGAAGGCATCCGCTGATTTACAGAGTGCCTCAAGGGGCGGTTCTATTCCCAATGTTATTTAACATTTGCATGTGCCCCCTTGCCCAGATTACTCGGAGCTATGGATTGGGTTGTCACCAGTAGGCTGATGACACCCAGCTATATCTGCTGTTGGGCAGCCAGTCAGACTCTGGGCTGGAAGATCTGGACCTGGCGTTACAAGCTGTGGCTGGATGGCTTAGACTGAGCCATCTGAAATTGAATCCGATGAAGACCGAGGTTCTGTGCCTAAGTCACGGTGGTCTGGGGGTAGGGATCTCATTCCCAACCTTCAGTGGGGTGCCATTGGTGCCAGCACTGGAGGTTAGGAGTCTGGGAGTGTTCTTGGATGCCTCTTTAACGAAGGAGGCCCAGGTAGCAGCCACTGCCAAATCAGCCTTTTACCATCTTCGGCTGATTAGGCAGTCGGTTCCCTTCCTCGAATGTGGCGAATTGGCAACGGTAATTCACGCAATGGTCACCTCGAGATTAGAGTGCTGCAGTGCTCTCTACATGGGGCTACCCTTGTCCCAGATTCAGAAGCTACAGCTGGTGTAGAATGTGGTGGCCAGGCTGTTTTTGGGTCTCTCTCCGCGAGAACACATCCAGCCTGCACTGAAAGCAGTGAACTGGCTGCCTATAGCATACCAAATTCGCTTCAAGGTGCTGATTCTTACCTATAAAGCCCTTTATGGTCAGGGGCCAGCATACCTGAGGGACCGCCTCTCCCCACATGTTCCCCAGAGAGCACTGCGTTCAGGGACGCAAAACCTTCTAGTTCTCTCTGGCCCTAAAGAGGCCAGACTGGCCATCACCAGAGCTAGGGCCTTTTCTCTGGCGGCTCCGTGCTGGTGGAATGAGCTCCCTGAGGATGCCAGGTCCCTGCGGAACTTACTACAATTCTGCAGGGCCTGCAAGATGGAGCTCTTCCACCAGGCATTTGACCACATTTAATATCTTGATATAACATCAGATTTTTTCCGGGATTTTTTCCATCGGCTATGTTTGTACTAACTGATTCCTGTTAAGAAAAATACTGGATTATTGTTTGCTGTTCCATAGGAAAAATGTATGTATAGCACTTTAGATTTTATGTGGTTTTAAACTGTTTCAAAAATTTTCTGTAAGCCGGCCTGAGCCTGCCTCGGCTGGGAGTGTGGGAAACAAATCTAGCAAATAAATAAAAATAATAAATAAATATTACTAAAACCAACCCTTTAATGGCTTATTGTCTATGCTCCTTCTGAGTGAATTCAGGAAACTACTGATTGAAGGGTCACTCATCCCAGGAATCAGTTGTATTCAGCTCAAACACTGATTGGCTTTTTAATTAACCAGTTGCTGTTTCCAGCCATAGGGATCCTACCTGTCCAGACCATTCTTCCCACCATGCACATCAGAGGTACTTTGACAGGCTGTCCTGGAAAGGATGGTGCTGCACTTGTATTTAAAGTGAGGAAATTTCCACCAACTTAGTCTTTTAAAAAGAGGGAAGGTAACAAGGAAAACTGTGGTTTCAGCAGAGTGAAAAGATGATTTCAGAGCAACAGTTAGTGTGACAGCAGCCCAAAAGTGTTTTTGACTAGATTTTTTCTCTAGCAATGCACTTGGCTGTCTATGGTAGATGGATCCCAAGTAACTAGGGTTGCCAACAGGGCTAAAGATAAAAAGTCCAGATCTTTTAATAGAGGCTTAATGGGGTGTTATTCACCAGGTGATAGTCTTTACCTATCTGTTTTATATAGCTTTAATGGCACTTTTCTGCACAGTATGCCTCCATTAAAGGGATATGACATTTTTCTCCAGCCCCACTGGCATCCCTACAAGTGATACCTACAGATTAAGAAAACTTAAGTGCCTGGAAGATACATAGTGCAAACAGAAATGATTTTACACTAAAAATCAACGGGCCACTCCTTTTGGGGATTTGGAAGGTACAGGGGACATAAAAGGAGCCCTGCCCTGTTGGATCAGACCAGGGGTCATTTCATAGAAAAAGAGCTGCAGGAGCTCATTAGCATATGGTATGCTAATGAGCTACTAGGCTATTAGCATAATAGTCATTAGCATATGCAACGCCCCCTGACATCACCGGAAGTGATGTCAGAAGGGGAAGCAAAAGGGGGGGGTCATCTTCAAAAGCCTCACCTTCCCTTCCCCAGCCAGCTGGGGTGGGGGGAAGCAAAGAAACCCCTTCTCACTAGAGTTGGGCCGCAGAAGGAGGAAAGAGGGAAGGAAAGAGAGAGAGAGAGTAGAGAGAAGGAACGAAGGAAGGAAAGAGGAGAGGGAAAGGGGGGAAGAAAGCAAGAGAGAAGGAAAGGAGGAAAAGAGAGGAAGGAAGAGAATGGAAAGAGAGAAAGAAAAGGAGGGAAAGAAAAGGAAAAAGGAAGGAAAGGAGGGAAAGAAAGAGGGCAAAGAGATGGGGAGGCTCTCCCACCCCCCCACTCCCCCAATCAAGCCTCTTCCACCCCCTGTGGATCTCTCACTTACCCTGGGAGGCAGCAGGGGGCCTCTTCTGGCCTCCCCCAGGCCGCAGCACTCTGGCGCTGGCCCGGGGAGGCGGTGACGAACCTCCTCCAGCCTCCCCGGGGCCGCAGCACTCCGGCGCGGGCCCTGGGAAAGCAGCGGCGGGCCTCCTCAGGCCTCCCTGGGGCTGCAGCGCTCCAGGAAGGCAGCAACGGGCCTCCTCAGGCCTAGAGGAAAAGTATCCTCGGCAGACCAAGATCCCGCAGACCAAGGCAAAGTGGAGTCTCTCCCAGTGACTGCTGCTGTTTTCCAGATGGCGCAGGAGGAAGATATGAGCCTCAGGGAAGCTTGCCAACAGGCACTGAAGAACCACCCTCTAAGTGAAACCCTCCACTCCATTTGTGTTGGACCGTGGTTTGCTGTATCGGGAGTCCCTTCAATCGGGTCATAGGAGTGAATGGAAAATACACTGGCAGCTACTGGTACCGAGTAAATATTGCCTCCAGCTTCTAAGCCTAGCTCATGATCACCCCAGATAGACCATCTGGGACAACAGTTTTATTGGGAAGGAATGGGTAAAGACATTGGCAAGTTTGTCCAGTCCTGTGAGGTGTGTCAAACTGTGGGGGAAGCCCAAGACAAGAATAAAATCCCACTCCAGCCTTTACCAGTTATTGACATTCCCTTCCAATGGATAGCTACTGATGTGCTGGGGCCGCTGCCTAATAAGACCCCAAGGGGGAAATAATACATTCTTACTGTGGTCGACTATGCCACCCACTGGCCAGAAGTCATAACACTCAGCCATATTGATGCCAATACTATTTGTCAAGCTCTTGCAGGTAAGGGAGCGGTGGCGCAGGTAATACAACGCCTGCTGATAACATCTGTAGCGAACAGCCATAATGGCTGTTCGAATCCCCACCGTGGCCGGGTTGAGCCCCCGGCCCTCATCCCAGCTCCCGCCAACCCAGCGGCTCTAATAACAACAGAGGAATGGGTACCTGCCCTAGGTGGCAGGGGGCACCCTCCTCCTGGCTTACGCTGGGAAGGCAATCGGCAGCAGTAAAGAAAAGGAGAATCGGCGGCGACGGCGGCGAGAAAGCAATGGCGGCAGCAGAGAGCGACCCAGGAAAGGCAGCGGCTGGATCGAGCGGAGGCGGAGCCGGAGCAACGCGCTGACGTGGGATGCAGCGCGGCAGGAGCCATCAGGACATTGGCTGAAGCTGCACCCAAGATGCGCCGCTCCGAGGGAGAGACAAAGCGAGAGAGGCTGGAGCGCCGGAACAACATTGAAGCCGCAAGAGAAGGAAAAAGGGTGCTGGTAGGTTTCCCTTCCCCTTATCACACTGTGGCCCTAGATAGGATTACCTACTACACTGTAGTATTCTGTAAACCGCTCTGAGACCCACTAGGGGTCATGGGTGGTATACAAATCACATGTAAAATTAAAAAAAAATTAAAAAAAATTCACCAGGGTAGGCTGGCCTTTAGATATTCTCATGGATGCCGGGACTAATTTCCTCTCAGACATGATGGAGAAACTGTGGAGAGGTCATGGGGTCCGACACCTGGTAACCCTCCCATATCACCATCAATTGAATGGCTTAGTGGAAAGGTTCAACAGAACTCTAAGGGAAATGATTAAGAGGTTTGTTGATGGCCATTCAAATAATTGGGATTT
The DNA here is from genome assembly GCF_001447785.1 of Gekko japonicus. NCBI lineage: Eukaryota > Metazoa > Chordata > Lepidosauria > Squamata > Gekkonidae > Gekko > Gekko japonicus. The sequence continues at coordinate 328,638 of NW_015165833.1, read as the reverse complement.
AGCTCTACAACAGTTACTGTTTGAATACGTGGCTGTCCCACACCCTAGTTTAGGATTCTCCCCCTTATTACTGTTTTACAGAGGGGAGGCACGTGGGCCCCTAGAAAATTGGTGCAACACCATTGGGAGGGCTCGATACCCTCTTCAGGGACTAATGTTTTGGACTTTGTTGATAAACTTTAGAATCATTTAAGAGAGGCTCTGGCAATAGCTCATACTCACTTGGGGGAAACACAATGAAAATGGAAGGCTTGGTTTGACATGAATGCCAGGGGACGATCTACAGCCCAGGGGATCTGGTAATGGTTTTAAAAACAATGAAGACTAATAAAATGGAAACTACCTGGGAGGGACCATTCCAAATTAAGAGTGTCCTGGGACAGGTGAATTATTTGGTTGAGTTCCCAGAAATGGATCTCCCACCCTGAGTTTACCTTGAAGCCATACGACTCTCGAGAAGCCATTGTTTGCCACCTTATCTCAGAATTGGCTGAGAGTTTTGGGAACACTTAAGAAATGTGTGTAGGAAGCTGTGACAAAGGGGTGGGTGGGTAGAGGAGATTACCTTTCCCCCCTTATTTTCTAGGGACCAGTGGGAAGAAGTCAGGTGACTGTACTGAATTTGCTGAACTGTTCTCTACCCTGCCTGGTCACTCCCAAATTGTGATGCACTCTATTTTCATGGGGGATAAGCTCCCTGTGGCTGAATGGGCCTATAGGGTTGCCTATACCCAGTGGCAGGCCATCAAGGAGTTAACTGAAATGTTGAGTCTGGGGATAATCATACCCTCTGAGAGTGCTTGGGCATTGCCGGTTGTTCTAGTCAACCAACCCAATGGAGAGGTCCATTTTTGCATGAACTATTGGTGTCTCAACAAGATAACCCAGCCTGACCGATATCCCATGCCCTACATAGACTACATGGACCACCTAGCCCCAGCTAGGTACATCTCCACCTTTGACCTTAAAAAAAAATTTTTTTAATTAAATATAAAAAAACAGTTAAAAATAAGAAAGCAAATCCTGGTGTTTATGCAGGGCAAACAGGGAGGTGTCGATTTTATGTGCTGCTGATGCTTCTAAGAGGGGCATCCATTTTTCTTGAAGATTTTCAGATCGTAGGATGCTAGTGGAAACTTTGTCCTGTAAAAAGAAGTCCCACAATTTCAGATACCAGTCACTCAATAGCAGCGTCTTCTTAGATTTCCAATGAAATGCAATAACATTCCTAGCGGCCGCAAGACACAATTCTATCAACTCTTTCATAAGCCCATTGGGGGCAGGATGGCTCTAATGATTCAAAAGGAACAAGGAGGGTTGTAGTTGGAGGGCGCAACCTGTAATTAAAAAGTATTTGGGCATTGACTTATCTCCAGAAGGCCTGGACCTTCGGATACTCCCACCAGCAATGAATATAGGTGCCACAGCCCCCACAATTTTCCCAACATCTGTCCGAAATCGCGGGGTTAATGCCATGCAGCTGATGCGGGGTCAGTTACCATCTAAATAAAAGTTTATAAATTAACATTTGAATATTGGTGGAATGGGAGCAGCAAAGAGGAGAGGACCAGATCGCAGTCCACTGTTCGGAGGTAAGCGCCTGACCAATATCTCTATGCCATTTTGTTTGATATCCAGTCTGGTCTTCTTTATGTTGAGAATTGAGAAGACAGTACACTTTCGACACCAATCCCCTGTTAGGTAAGAACTGAGCCGCCATAAGATCTTCAAACGAGCGCAAAATCGTATCCGCCGGAGGGGTATGCGAGTCATGACACACTAAGTGTTTAACTTGTTCATATTCAAACCAGGATACCTGTCCCTGTAACTTATGTTCTATTTCTTGTTGAATATGTAGGCAGCCCCCAGCCATTATGTCACAAAATCTGCTAAGGCCCTGCCTTCTCCAGCAGCGATAAGCCGAGGGATCTTCCCCTGAGATCCTCCACCTTTGACCTCACCAGAGACTATTGGCAGCTAGAGCGCGACAAAAAGGCAAAAGAGCACTCTGCCTTTGTGACCCATAAAAGACTTTAGGAATTCAACATTTTGCCATTTGAGCTTTGGAATGTACCTGCCACCTTCTAGAGGGCCATCAACAAGCTCCTAAAGGGGCTGGAGGATTTTGCTGTCACGTACTTTGACAATGTCGCTGTGTTTTCACAGATGTGGGAGAAATATCTGGGACACCTGCGAATGGTGTTAGAGAGAATAAAAGAAGCTGGGTTCACCTTGAGAGCCAAGAAATGCCAGATAGGCCTCAACCAAGTTACATACCTTGGACATAAAGAACAGCAAGGAACCATCTCCCCAGGACAAGCCAAAGTCAAGGCCATTCGAGACTGGTCCGTACCCCAAATGAAGACACAACTCCGGTTCTTCTTACGGTTGGCTGGATATTAACAGAAGTTTGTGAAGAACTGCAGTCAGCTAGTATTGCTGCTAACATCTCATTGGGAGGAAAAGGCCTGAGAGGTTGCAATGGACAGCACAATGTCAGCAGACTTTTAACGAGCTAAAAAACTGCCTCATCACTTGTCCAGTTCTTACATCAGTAGGCCCTTTGTCCTCACAACCAACACTTCTGATTGGGGAGTTGGGGATGTGTTATCTCAGGAGGGGCCGGATCAAGAGCAACACCCAGTTACTTTCCTTAGCAAAAAAATTTACAGAGTGGGAAGTGGGTTGGGGAATCCCCAAAAAGGAATGTTATGCTATAATATATGCTTTGGGAATGTTTCAGCCCTACTTGTGGGATTGACATTTCCTGCTCCTAACTGATCATTCCCCCCTCCAGCGGCTCCAGACCACCAAACTTACAAACCCTAAGCTCCCATGATGGAGTCTGGCCCTGTAAGACTTCGATTTCGAGACTGAGTACATCGCAAGATCTGAGAACAAAGTAGCTGATGCGCTATCTCACAGAGCCTGTGATGATTAGTTACCTTGCTGTATATAGTTACTCTCCATTGTTTCATCACTGCAGCGTTTATCCATGTTTTCCGCTTGGTGATTGCAATAGTTACCCCTGGTTCTGTGTAAATGGGTTGCAGGGCTTGTGTATTAAGTATTAGATGGTTATAAGTATTAGATGGCCTGGTTATAAACCTCATTGATGGGGATCTAGATACCCAGACCCCATGATTTGGTCTAGCGGGGATGGGTGGGTGTTATGAGCCTGATCCTGTGTACTGAGGCCTAGTTGTACCGGGGAAGCCTGTACTGGAATGACTACAGGGCCTACATTTCCCAGGCCCCCTGCGATTGGTTAACCAGGGATTTGGAGGGAAAATATGCACCCAGTAGAGGAGTAGGGGGTGGTGCCTGGGAAGAAGACATAAAAGGCCTCGCCCAAAGTGGAAGGATGTTCTCTCTTAGGGAGCAGAGTTGAGGAGAGGCTGCTGCAGAGGGAGTGATCTCTCATCCAGAAGCACTGAGTCAGCTTGAAGCCAGTCACCAAGAGACCACTAGGGACAGTCTAGATAGATGTGTTTATTTTATTTATTTATTTATTTATTTATTTTGGGATTTCTATCCCGCCCTACCCGGTGGCTCAGGGCGGCTAACAACAAGATATAAATAATAAAACAGTAAAAACAATTTTACACACAATAAAACTGGTGCTCCAATCTATATAATCTATACAGTTTACAAAAAGCTCTGCGACTTGTATGCAGCCAAGGTCTTAATAATAAAAGCGTCCCGATGTAACAGACCAGTCAACCTCCATAGGTCTGGTAGATGGACAGGCTGCGGAGGTGGCACAGCGATGGTAATGGCGTAACGATCGTAATGGCGGCGGCTCCTACCCAAAGGCCTGGTGGAAGAGCTCCGTCTTGCAGGCCCTGCAGAACTGCACTAGGTCCC
>NW_015165833.1:321005-324140 GCF_001447785.1 Gekko japonicus | reverse complement strand
GCAATCTGGGCAAGGGGGCGCATGTAGATGTTAAACAACATCGGAGACAACACGGCTCCCTGGGGCACACCACATTCAAGGGGGTGCCTTCGGGACCGCTGATCCCCTATTGCCACCCTCTGTCCCCGACCTTGGAGAAAAGAGGCAAGCCATTGAAGGGCAAGCCCCTGAATTCCCACGTCGGCGAGGCGGCGAGCCAGCAACTGGTGGTCGACCATGTCGAACGCAGCCGACAGATCTAACAGCACCAGTGCCGCCACGCCGCCTCGATCCAGATGCCTAGGAAGGTCGTCAGTCAGGGCGACCAGTATCGTCTCCGTCCCGTGACCAGGGCGGAACCCGGCCTGGAAGGGATCGAGGATGGAAGCCTCATCCAGGTAGCTCTGCAGCTGTGATGCCACCGCCCTCTCAATAAGTTTGCCTAAATAAGGCAAATTGGACACCGGCCGATAGTTGGCCAATTCGGCCGGGTCCAAAGATGTTTTTTTCAGGAGAGGGCAGACCATCGCTTCCTTGAGTGCCCCAGGGAACCGTCCCTCCAAGAGGGACTTGTTAATCTCTCGTAGAGCACCTCGCAGCCCCTCGCGGCCAGCTTTAATCAGCCAGGAGGGGCACGGATCAAGGTCGCATGTGGTTGGGCGCACAGATACGAACAGCCTGTCCGCTTCCTCCAGACTGAGTGGGTCAAAACATACTAAACCCGGCCCCAAAGACGTGCAAGGGGCCTCAAGTTCGCTAACTGTATCAATTGTGGCGGGGAGGTCACGGCGGAGTGCCGAGACTTTATCTGCAAAATAGCTCGCAAAAGCCTCGCAGCCAATGTCCAATTCCCTAACATTTTCCTTGCCCTGAGGCAGAGTTGTCAAAGACCGAATTACTCTAAATAATTGGGCCGGGCGTGAGCTAGCAGACGCAATCGAGGCCGCATAGAAATCCTTCTTTGCGGCCTTGACTGCCATCCCGTAGGATCTCATAAGCGTTAGGGTTCTTTTATTTGTTTGCTTACCTATCTTTACTGTTCTCATTATTCAACAAATTTATTTGAAAACCAGTTCTTACTAGACCTCTTTAATAAAGTTATTTGTTATTCTGCCTAGGTCCTCACAAATAAAGTACAACGTACTGGAAAAGAGTGGACATAAGGGGTCGGGTGGGTGCTCTGGGCGCTCCTGAGAAGACCCATACTAGAGAGGTGGCAGCCTACAGAGAGCTTCCCTGATCCCCTGCTTATGACAGAAGGCAAAAGTACTTTTCTGTTGTTTGTTCCCAGCATCTGGTTTTCAGGGGAACACTGTCTGAACATGAACATTAGCTAATTAGGTGAATAGCCATTTGTTACACAGAATTTAGACAGTGTTTTTCAAAAAGACTGCATCTATTGCAATAGAGTCTGAACATTTTCCCCTGTGCATCCACTGTGGCTTTCCTAAATGTCTTTTTTCAATGTAGCCAAATGTTAGAACCTCAAAGCTGGAAAACACAATATTGTCCACAGCTACTATTTCTGTTCCCCTGACCTGGATGAACCAAGCTAGCTCAGTCTTGTCAGATCTTGGAACTTAAGTAATGTCGGCCCTGGTTAGTACTTAGATGGGAGACAACCAAGGAAGGGCTGGGTTGCTACACAGAAGGAGGCAATGGCAAACCAGATCTGAATGTCTCTTGCCTTGAAAACCCTGTGGGGTAGCCATAAGTCAGCTGTGACTTGATGGCAATTTCCACCAGTATTTCTGATGTTACTTAAAGTAGCTATTTTTTTAAATAAAAGGACATCAGTTAGTTGGCCAAAGCTGGTGAAACCATCAGTAGGACCCATGACCTAAGTTTGCCAACTCCAGGCTGGGAAATTCCTGGATATTTGAGGGTGGAGCTTGGGGAGGGGAGGGACCTCAGTGGGGTATAAGGCCACAGAGGCCAAAGCAGCCGTTTTCTCCAGGGGAACTGTAGTCTGGAAAGCAGATGTAATTTCAGGAGCTCTCCAGACCCTACCTGGAGGTTAGCAATCCTACCTATGAAGTACTTTGATAAGTTTTACATTGTAGGAAAAAATAGCTTTTCATTTGTTTGCTTCCTTTTTAGAGAGACTGAGCAATCCAGGCAGCCAATTCCCACCTGTTTTTTTTTAGTAAGAACAAAAAGGGAAGTTTGGCTTGGTTGCTGTGAAGGATCCCAGGTTCTAATATATTCCTGTTCCTCATCAGTAAAACACTAAAGAAATAGCAATCTAACAATGCCAATGTGAAGAACTGCAGCCCAACTCCTAAAAATCTCCTTTGTGAAGAGAGAGAATGCTGATAAAATAAAAAAACAGGGAGCCAGAATCAACATTAAAAGGAATTCAACCCCCTCCTTGCCCAACACAAAATAAATCAACCAGACAGGGCGAAATAAACTTTTTAAAAAATTCATTCATTCTTATTTAAAATGGATATCCTGACTTTCCAACATCTGTCAATGGTGTACAGCCAGTGTAGTGAAGTGCTTAAGAATGTCAGACTAGAACCTGGGAGACCCAGGTTCAAAGGCCCGCTTGTGCCGTGGAAGCTCACAGGGTAAACAGAGGCCAGTCACACAGCCTAACCTACCTTACAGGGTTGTTGTGAGGATAAAATGGAGGAGAGAAGAATGATGTAAGCCACTTTGGGTCCCCATTGGGGAGAAAGGCTGGCTACAAACAAATTAAACAAACAAACAAATAAAAGTTGGCATTCAACAATAACCTTAAAAACAAATGAATAGAAGACTACCAATCAGCATAGTGTAAAATCACACACCATTTCTCCTGTACCTAAATCTTTCTGTCCCTCCAATACAGTAGAGCTTCAAGTAATCCACGGAATGCATCAGCGATTAGAAAAAAAATTGAAAGTATAGCTGTTTTGTGGGTTTAATACCCAGATATATCAGATCCCTGTCACAGCTTGGAAGCTGAGCAGGGTCAGCCCTGGTTAGTATATGGATGGGAGACCACCAAGAAAGACTGGGGTTGCTACACAGGGGCAGGCAATGGCAAACCACCTCTGCTCCTCTCTTGCCTTGAAAACCGCATGGTCCTGGGGTTGCCATGAGTTGGTTGCAACACAACAGCACAACATTATTATTATTATTATTATTATTATTATTATTATTATTATT
>NW_015165833.1:312134-320949 GCF_001447785.1 Gekko japonicus | reverse complement strand
TTATTATTATGGCTCAGTTGTAATTCCAGGAGATCTCCACAGAAGGAGAACTGTGATGGAAAATGCTTATTTTCTCACTGAAGCCATATGCTTGTAATGAGTCATCCAGGGCTCAAAATAGCGAGGACTCCTCAGGAGGAGAGGAGTCATAGAATCATAGAATGTTAGACTTGGAAGGGACCTTGCAGATCATCTAGTCCAACCCCCTGCACTCTGCAGGAGCATAGCCGAAAGATAGCTCTACATACCTACAACATACTTGAAAGATTGTCGTCCAGCCTCCGCTTGAAAACGTCCAGCGAAGGAGCACCCACCACCTCTCGAGGCAGACTGTTCCACTGCTCAACCACTCTTAAAGTTAGGAAGTTTCTCCTGATATTTAGCTGGTAACGACTCCCTTGTCATTTCCACCCATTAGACCTAGTCTTGCAATCCGGAGCAAGAGAGAATAGATCCAATCCATCTTCTACATGACAGCCCTTCAAATACTTGAAGACTGCAATTATGTCCCCTCTAAGCCTTCTCTTTCCCAGGCTAAACATACCCAACTCTTTCAGCCTTTCCTCATAAGACTTGGATTCCAACCCTCTCACCATCGTGGTTGCCCTCTTCTGGACATGCTCAAGCTTGTCAACATCCTTCCTAAAATGTGGTGCCCAAAACTGGACCTAGGACTCCAGGTGAGGCCTGACCATAGCAGAATAGAGTGGAACTACCACCTCCCGTGATCTGGACACAATGCTTCTGTTAATGCATCCTAAGATTGTATTAGCTTTCTTCACAGCCACATCGCACTGCAGGCTTGTGATCAACCAGAACACCTAGATCCCTTTCACATGTGCTGCTGTCAAGCCAAGTCCCTTCCATTCTGTATCTGTGCCTTTGATTTTTTGTACCTAAGTGTAGGACTTTCCACCTATCTCTATTGAAATTCATTTTATTTGTCTCCGCCCACTGTTTCAGCCTATCTAGATCATTCTGAATCCTGATTCTGTCCTCTTTAGAATTAGCAATCCCACCCAGCTTCGTGTCATCTGCAAATTTGATAAGCATCCCCTCTATGTCTTCCTCCAAGTCATTTATAAAACACTGAACAACACCAGGCCTAGGACTGAGCCCTGTGGCACTCCACTCGAGACTTCCCTCCACGTAGACACAGAGCCATTTACGAGCACTCGCTGGGTACGATTTTTCAACCAACCATGAATCCATCCATCCAATGAGTCGTGTGTAACCAGCTCTGAACCAGCAGAAGGTGGCAAGCAGGAAGATGAGTTGCAGGCAGGGCTCTTTTTGTAGAAAAAGCCCAGCAGGAACTCATTAGCATAATAGGCCACGCCCAACAGCTGGGACTCATTAGCATATTAGGCCACACACCCCATGTTACCAGAAGTGTGGTCATCCAGCCACATCCACTTTTTGCTTGTTATTCTGTTTACCTTGTTTGTTGTCAAAACCCAGGGCTTTTTTGTAGCAGGAACTCCTTTGCATGTTAGGCCACACACCCCTAATGTAGCCAATCCTAATGAGTTTCTGCTGTTGGGTATGGCCTATTATGCTAATGAATTCCTTCCTGCTGGGTGTGGCCAACTAGGGAGCCAGCCGGAACTCCGTTCCTGTGCGTTCCTGCCCAAAAATAGCCCTGGTTGCAGGCATGTCACAGCTAACAGCTGGTGCAGAGCCACTGGCACCCTCCAGCCCTGATTCAACAGGTGAAACTCAGTTGGTTGTTTCCAGCCCTCCAGTATCACCCACACCCTTAGAACACCGCAGACAGAGGATAAGGATAGAGCTACAGGAGACAAAGTACATGCCTCCTGGCCTGATGCCAGTTGCTTGCTGATAGCAAAGATTGCTGCAGGATTACACTCAATCAGTTGGCTGCAAGCATGACCCTTTAGCATATGGCTATAAAAACCAGCCAAGGGAGGCTGTTAGGCATGGAAGCAACAAGTTGAAATCCTTCTGACACTGCATCAAAGCCTGCCTTGTTCCTGTGACTCTTCAGACTGTACCCTGACTCTGCCTTCATCTCACCCTTGAACCTGCTGGTAGATAACTCTTGGACTTCCAAACCTTGCTGTACAGACTAACTCGTGGACCAGACTACTGATGGCTCTTGACTTTGTGCTTTCACCTTGGGCTGGAGCTTGACTATGCTACTTGAGTTGGTGCCCTTGTCTTTCTTATTCTGTGCTCCGATGGTGTGGCTCATGCTGCTCCCGGCCCAGCTCCTGGCAATGATTCGCCCTCGCAGATGGCACAGCAGAAGCACCCTCAAGTCATGTGGCACAGGAGGTGTATTTTAAGTAGTGAACAGGCCTATAGCGGGGGGGGGGGGCTGATGAGGGCGACGCCCCCCACAAATATCCCATTCCCTGCAGGAGGAGAAGGAGGGATGGCCTCAGAGTTTGAGAAGCCCACTACAGAAGCAGGAAGACCCAGTGAGGCTGTGCGGCAGTCACCCCTCTCCCTCCCCTCTGATGGGAGCCTGAGCCATAGAGGGACTTTGTTGGAAAATTTAGTAAAAATAGTTAAATATTCAGAGTTTGCAATGAATCTTTGTTCACTGGAGAGGAGGCATTTTCTTTCTGTGTAAAAATCTTTATTTCTAAAGGGAAGGGTACACAGGAAATCTACAAAACAATAAACACTTAAAACTACATGCTTGCAACAACAGACAGACACAGATAGTAATGGAGATTCTTCTTGACCCCTAGAAGGAAATAACCTGAATGCATTAACCAATGATTATTAGTAAGTAGGCTCCAGTTTCCATGGCTTTCTTCCCATTGGCTTTCTGACAGGTTTCCTTCCACATCAGTATAAACAATAGCCCATAAGGTAAACATATTAACCCTATAATGACTGAATTTAGACCTTGCAACACACATATTTCCAACAGACTTGAACTCAAGTGTCCTTGCAGCTCATGCTGCCTTTGGAGTGCTCCAGAGCAAGCCGTCGTGCGGATGGAGCTGCCAGTGGTGACAGTAAGTTCACCCCGCTCCCTGCCAGTAGGTCCAGTTTGCTCCCCCAACAACAAAAAAATCTGGCTACAGCGCTGGTAGTGGAGGTCTTTAAGAGGTGACAGCTGTCATCTCAACCTGAACCCCAAAGCAAATCAGCAGACCATGCAGCTATCTCAAGCACAGGCTGCACTCACACCACCTAGTACCTGCCCAAAAGTAAACTGTTGAATTTTGCACCTGCTTATGCTTCAAGGGACTATCCATGTACAGTGTGTTACTGCAATCTATGTATGTAAGCAATCAACATGGCATGGCCAAATCAGTCGAGTCTAGGAGAGATTCGATAGGACTGCCAGGTCTCCCTGGCAACTGGTGGGAGTATTGGGGTAGGGTTGCCAGCTACAGGCTGGGAAACTCCTGGAGATCTGCGGGTGGAGCCTGGGGAGGACAGGGACCTCAGTGGGGTATCATGCCACAGAGTCCACCCTCCAAAGCTTCCATTTTCTCCAAGAGAATTATCTCTGTAGTCTGGAGTTGAGCTGCAGTTCTGGGGGATCCCCAGGTTCCACCTGGAGGCTGGCATCCCTAGTAAGAGCAGCTGGGTCTGCTGTGGCCACTGCTCTGACCAAGGCTTGAGCAGGCAGCTTCCTGAAAGGGCTCCCATTCACCACCTCACAGGGATGTAGAGCCACTCCTTTCTGGTCCCCTGGGCCTCTGAGGAGGATTGTAACTGGGAAGGTTCGTCTGGGAGTAAGCTTGTCCCAGACTGTTCAAGGCCTTAAAGTTTATCACCAGGAACTTTGTCTTGTGCTCAGAAGAGAACCGGAAGCCAGTGATGTTCTTTTAAGACAGGAGAGATGTGTTCTCTACATGGGGCTGCCCTTGGGGCAACTTTGGAAGCTGCAGCTGGTGCAAAATGTGGCAGCCAGGTTGTTGATGGGTCTCCCCAGGTGGGAGCACATCCAGCCTGTGCTGAAGTCATTGCACTGGCTTCCAATAGCGTTCCGGATTCGCTTCAAGGTGCTGGTTTTGACCTTTAAAGCCCTAAATGGTCAGGGGCCTGCCTACCTGAGGGACCGCCTCTGCCCGTACATTCCCCCAAGAGCACTACGGTCTGGATCACAACACCACCTGCCCCCCACCCCCGGGCCTAGGGAGGCCAGTTTGATGGTAACCAGGACCAGGGCATTTTCCCTGGTGGCGCCAACGCTGTGGAACGAGCTTCCTAATGAAATTAGAGCTCTATGGGACCTCCAGCAGTTCCGTAGAGCGGTGAAAACTGAGCTGTTTCACCAAGCATTCAAATAAGAACTGACTGCACCGGTTGGGTCACACTAGCATTTTACCACAGGATGCTGCCGGATTTACTTCGTTTTACAGTATTTATTGCATTTTATATTTTGTATTTGCTGGTTTTAAATTGTATGTTGTTTTAAATTGTTGTAAGCCACCCTGAGCCGCCTCGGCGGGAGGCGGGGTAAAAATCCAATTAAATAAAATAAAAAATAAAAATTCCTGATAATGAGGGCCTGTCAACAGTCTTGCGACAGCATTCTGCAAGCTTCCAAGCAGCCTTCAAAGGCAAGCCCCACATAGAACAGAACACGTTGCAGGAGCTCAGTCTGGATGTGATCAGAGCATGGCTAACCATAGCCAGATCTTGTTTTTGCAGGAAAAGTCACAGCTGGCGCCCCAACTGAAGTTGGCAAAGTCACTATATGCCATGGGGAGCATGCAGACACATGAAGCCACAAGCCACCTCATAATAAATCAGACCCCTGGTCCATCAAGGTCAGTATCGTTTACTCAGACTGGCAGCCAGGCTCTCCATCATCTCAGGCAGAGGTCTTTCATGTCATATACTGCCTGGTCCTTTTGAGAGATGCCGGGGATTGAATCTGGGACCTTCTGCATGCCAAGCAGATGCTCTGCCTTTGAGTCATGGCCTTTCTCCTCTGTCTGTAAACCCAGATCTAATAGGATGCTCAAGCAATGAGTCCAACCATGTTTATAATTATGAAGAACTCCAGGAGAATCTTGTTGCATGGGCAACAAGAGATCTTGGGACTATTAGTGGAAAGCTCAACAAAAATGTTGACTCACTGTGCCGCAGCTGTGAAAAAGGCAAACTCCATGCTGGGGATTATTAAGAAAATGATTGGAAATTAAACAGCCAATACCGTAGTGTCCTTGTCTAGATCTATAGTGCAGCCTCATCTAGAATACTTTGTTCAATTCTAGCATCTCCAAAACTGTTATTGCAGAGCTGGGGAAAGTGCAGAAGATGACAAACCAAGTAGATTAAGCACCGTTCCTATGAAGCTGTTACATTTTCAGTCTATAGCCCTCTTAAATCTTTCATTTCCCTGCCCAGAGTGGGAATTGCCTGCCCCTACTCCCAAGGTGATATTTATTGACTGAAAACAATTCTATCCTGCCTTATCTCCTTGGACTCAAGGCAGCAACTAAGTTGCGAGGACATAAATTATAGCAGTGCAGTTAACAAAATCAAGAAACTTTAAACATTAAAATACACAAAATACAAATTAAGATTGAAAAATATGCCCAAATTAAAACACACAGGATCAGCAAACTGGTGCCACATCTACTGGGAACACTCACCCTCCACCAAATGCTCTCTGGAATAAGACTACCTCATATGTCTTCTGTTACGTATTGAGCCTGAACTGTACTTACCAACCGACGTAGCTTGGGGATGCATAACAATAGCTGTCTAGGATCCTAGAATGGACCAGTAGGGAAACAAGGATCCTAGAGTAAACCAACTGAGAAACAATGTAATGTAAATAGCCTATCGTTGGGAATGGGGTGTGTTTGGGGTATAACCTTTTGCATGCCTAAATACCCAGCTTCGTCCAGGGATTTCGAGTCTTCTTTATACTTGCTGAATCACTAATAAACTATGAGCTGATTACTATACGCGTCTGAACCCAGTATATTTCACTGGCGATGAAGGTGGGATCCCGATGAGCGAGCCTGATCCGCACTGCGCAACCAACTCCAGCACCCCTTGCATTGCACCGCTCCATGAATCATGGCTGCCGCTCCAGGACATCTACCAGAATTCAACCCTGCTCACCCAGAGCTGTGGGAAGCCTGGGTGGAGCGGCTCAAGTACTTCATCAGGTTACAGGACATTGAGGACGCAGAGAAAAAGAAGGCCCTCCTGCTCAGCACCTGTGGAATCACCACTCTGTGTCTCGCCCAGGGCCTCATCGCACCAAAAACCCTAGAAGAGGCTTCGTATGATGACCTCCTCAAGGCGCTCACTGGCCATTTCGCACCTCAACCAGCCAAGATGGCGTGGCATGCGGACTTCTTCTTGCTCCAACAAAAGGCCAATGAGGCAGCCACCGACTTCACTTCCAACCTCCGTTGGCTGGCCCTCAACTGCGGGTTCCCAAATCTCAAGAATGCCCTCGTCAACCAGTTTATCATGGGCGTCTGAGAGCAGAAACTCCACCGCAATCTCATCAGCAATGAGGAGCTCACCCTGGAGAAGGTGCTACGCGAGGCCATGACATTCGTGAAGTCTCAGCGTGCCCACCAGACCCTCTACACGCACCAGGTCTCTGCTCACTTGGCATCAGAAGCCTCAGACAAGGAACAAACGCATCAGGTTCATTGCCCAGCACACTGCAACTTGCAACCCCCCGCTGCCGCCACACACCCTGTGCAGACCGTTGGAACAGCTCCTTGCGCCAGCTGTGGAGATGACCACAAACGGCGTTCATGCTGTTTCTGTGATGCGACCTGTAGGACCTGCAGCAAGACCAGCCACATCATTCGCGCCTGTCGCTCCAAAGGCACCTGGAGATGCCCGGCCGCCCTCCAGAAATCAGCAGAGTTACACACAACCGCCGTCCACCAACATCAGGTACTAATTTGCCCTGGAACACCCCCAATAAAATTAAAGTAATTGTGTTGATTGAGGGAAGGCCTTGCAGGATGGAACTGGACACTGGGTCCTCCATCTCCATCATCTCGGAAGAGACTCTACAGAGGTTCTGCCCACAGGGGGTTCCCCGTCTTAGGCCCACTGGCTTCACCCTCAGGGACTTCCAAAAGAACGAGGTGGCCATCAAAGGGTGGGGCAAATTCCATGTCTAATACAAGAACTTTAAGGGACTGTTGAACTTGGTGGTGGTGGAGAGGCGGCTCACCAGTTTACTGGAACTGTCGTGGTTTCAGAGTGACGGGGGTGCACCACCTGTGGGCCTTGAACTTCAATAACATGTGTGACGAGTCCCCTGCTGTCTTTGAAGGAACTCTCAGTCATTACACCGGCCCGCCAGTCTCCCTACAGCTTAACCCGGCAATGCGACCCATCCAGATGAAGGCCAGGCGAGTCCCGTTTGCCCTGAAGCAACTGACAGGGAGCTGGATCGACTTGTGGCCCAAGAGGTTTTGGAGCTTGTGTCACACACCCTCTGGGAGACCCCAACTGTGACTCTGGTGAAGCCCAATGGCGACGTCCACATATGCGCGGACTACAAATGCACGATAAATAAGGCCCCACAGGACCATGCCTATCTGGGCCCAGTGGTCAGTCATGTCATCCTTAGCAGGCACCAAGATCTTTGGTAAGCTGGACTTAGCTCAGGCATACCAGCAGCTCCCAGTCAACGATGCGACTGCAGAGGCTCAGACGATCGTGACACACTGGGGTGTGTTCCAGGTGCGGCAGCTACAATTTGGGGTCAGCGTAACCCCGGGTATTTTCCAGAACCTAATGGACTCTCTCCTTAAAGGGATTCCTGGGGTACAGCCCTTCTTCGATGATGTTTTAATCGCCGCACCCACGGCTGAGGACTTCGCCAAGAGACTGCGCACTGTCCTGCAGCAGTTCCAAGCTGCCGGCCTCAAAGTGAAATTAGAAAAATGTCTCCTGGGGGTACAGCAGGTCGAGTTCCTGGGGTTCTCAGGGAATCCATTCGGCTCTCAACAAGGTTCGCGTCATCATCAATGCTCTGTGCTAACATTCCAAGCCAGAACTCCAGGCCTTCACTGTTCCGTCTAGCGCTAAGTCAGAAGTCAACAGCGCCTTCTGGACGTGATACAACACATGGCCAGAGCAAAGTAGAATTAAATCACTTTTTATTAAATTCCATATGCATTCAGAAGATGTCCTTACTTACAGTCAATCAGGCTGAATAACTGGTGAAGTTCACATCTTTTGTAATCTAATTCAGTTCACTGGCTCATGGTGAAAAGGATTGCGTGTTCCCATCTCCTTGCCGTTTAAAGAGCACAAAGGCCACTGGAAGAGAGCTGTAAACTCGAATCCTCGCACCTCTGTGTGCCGGAAATGACTGTTGTTATTTAAGAGCTTTATTCCCTCTCCTAAAAAGGAGAGATATTTCGCTTAATTGGAAAAAAGGGAGGGTATATAGTGGGATCAAGAGAAAGCTGAGTGATGTTTTAACTAGTATATTAATCTGTTAGTACTATTAAAATTTTCTTCTTTGGCTTCTTCAGTGTGTTGTCAAACTTCTTTCTTCAAACACATTTTCTATGTTAATATATTAGTAGTGTCCCAATGGTGCTCTGTTAATAAAGTCTTTTCAAACGCTTTTCAATCCGATCTTCTAGGGACTGGCTTCACCTCCATATTCAAGAAGGAACCTCTTCCGCTTAATTCTCTCCGGCTTCTCGTCTCCTCCGGGTCGCTGTTTTCTCTGTTTACAAGCTGCCAATGCCACAATCCTTGCTCTGTCGTGCCTTTTCAAAAGGTCTTTGGCTTTGAGAGTGGATATCCTTTTTCTAGCTTTCGCTTAAGTTTAAACGCTGCCTCTCTCTTAGCCAGACCTTTCCTCCGCAAC
>NW_015165833.1:306381-312058 GCF_001447785.1 Gekko japonicus | reverse complement strand
GCGCGCTTAAGTCTTTTTCTCGATGTCTGACAACTCACAGTTTCAGCCGCTTTTTTTCTTTTTCACCGTTTGTTCGCTTCATCACTCGGTGACCACAGGCGGCTCCGCTAAACCCCGTGCGGGGTAGCTTACGCGGCAAGGTCCATTGGGGAATGGCGGAGAGGCTCGATTTCCGACCTTTCGGCCGAGAAAGAGACTCCCGCCTGCGCGCCCTGGGTCGGAGCCCCTCTTTCTGGGGCTCGTCTGGGTCTCTGCTTGCGCGGATTCCCCCCTCGACCACAGGCGGGCGAGATGCCCTTGGGAGCGACCCGAGGATGCGTCCGCCATTCGCGGGAGCCAGACCGGAAGTGGTCGGAAATGACTGTTAATCAGCCAGTCGCAGGGATGCTGTGAGATGTCTAACTAAAGACTTCAGTTCCCAGGGACCATTGCTCTTAAAGGTATATGGCAGTTCTACTTAACTACAGTTAAATGCTGGCTGGGGCAGCACACCTGTCCTGCAACTAATCCATGGCGCCCAGAACCAACAGTGCCTCCTCCTATCCTGGTGGAGGGTGAAGAACATTATGAAATATCCGACATTCTGGACTCTAAAGTAAAACGTGGACAATTGTATTATCTGGTGGAATGGGTGCATTGGGGTCCCAGCATCGGGAGTGGGTGGCAGGTAAAGATGTGTGGACCCCTAATCTCCTGTGGAAGTTCCATGCCCAGTTCCCAGAGAAACCGGGAGGTCTCCCGTCTGCTCTGGGAGGTGGTTGATGTGTTTTTGAGGGGGCAGGATGTCAGCTAGCTGCCATGTTTTGCTTGTTCCCTTCTCTGCTCCTGGCGCTACGGCGCATGCCTCCTTGCTTGCTCGCTACTCTGCCGCTTGCCGTAAACAGCGATAGGGAGACCGTGAGAACCAGTGCTGCCAGTTTGTGTTATCTGTCTGACCTTGTGACGGGGAGAGTGCTTGTGTTCCACCGCAGGTGTGAATTGTTCGGCTCTCATGGGGCACTGAGACTCTCCCACTTATTATGTAACCTCCCACCAGGAGAATTCCCGCGCGCGCGCTCGGATTTCATTTGCCATTTGCCTCATCCTGCTATATGTAGGGATGTTTCCACCCCATGGTCATTCCTAACAATAATCTTGTGGACATGGTATCAGACTTGTAGTCTTATAAAAGTATAACGCTCCCCTGGAAATGTGTGTGGAGATTTATTTGCTGCTGACCCTGACACTTCCACACCGCCTGGGACCACGTCCTCTCCTGCATTCTGTTTTGTGTGTGTGTGTGTTTTAATGAGAAAATACTTACATTTTCAAAGTGACCCCTACAGTAGACCTGTGAGGAAAGCCAGTGTCATTTTTATTCAATGGTGTGGATTGCCTAATTGACTTTAAAAATATTTTCAAAGAATAGCCATGCTTGTTTGCAGTAGGATTTGAGTCCAATAACACCTGGACAAGATTTCCATGGTATAAGCTTACAAGAGTCAGAAAAGCTTATGCCCTAAAAGTCTTGTTAGTCTTTAAACTAGGGGGAAAACAAGAGGGGGGGGTCTGTAATTCTTGTACCACTGGTGGAACTCTGATGGCAAGTGGGTTTTGGCCACTGTGTGTGACACAGACTATTGGACTGGATGGGCAAGTGGCCCATCATATGTCCTTAAACTGCTACTAAAAGACCCCCACCTTCTCCAGCTAACCTCCTCAAGGGGCCTTCTGCTCTGCCAGCACACTGCTGAAGCCAGCTCCCCCCCCCCACCTTCTCCAACTCACCCTGCCAGCTCAGAGACAACACAGAGTCACTTTGCAAAGCAGCAGAAGCCACCCAATCATCTCCAGCATGCTGCTGAGGACAGCTCCCCCTCCCCTTCTCCAACTCACCCTGCCAGCTCAGAGACAACACAGAGTCACTTTGCAAAGCAGCACAAGCCACCCGATCACCTCCAGCACGCTGCTGAGGCTGGCTCCCCCCCCCACCTTCTCCCAATGCCAACTAACCTTGCTAGCTCACAGGCACACACAGGCACTTTGTAAAGCAGCAGAAGCCACCTTCTGGGCCAGGGTATCTCCAGCAGCACGAGGCAGAGGACTGCCGGGCAGGGCAACAGCGCCCCCTTTCATAGGGGAAGCAAACTCCTGCTGAGGGGAGGCGGGGCCAGGCCAGATTAGGAAACACAAATCATACTGCCGTGTTTCTTTGCTGCCTGACCAAACGGATCCGTGCAGCATGACTATTGGAAAGGGAACCTCCTGCTCCTGCGCTGCAGTAAAATTTGTTGCGCTGGGTGGGGTACATCGGTGCGCCAGTGCAGCCTGGTGCAGCTTAAAGGGAACCTAGCCCACAACCAGTGTGAGATGATCAGAAAGAAGCACTAAAGGACAACCACCCCAAAAAATATGGATTTTGCGAAACTGTACAATCTGCAAAAGAACCTAAGAACTGGAAAAAGTATGTAACCTGCCTGAGAATGAAAGAGACATATGGCTTGAAGCAATGGAACAGGAAATACTATCCATATATGAGAAAGAAGCATGGACTCTTACAAAGTTACCTCCAGGCAGAAAGCCTGTTGGATGCAAATGGGTATTCAAAATCAAGTATAAAGAAGATGGGACTGTAGAATTATACAAAGCACACCTAGTAGCCAAAGGTTATTCACAAGAATATGGGACTGACTACTTTGAGACGTTTGCTCCAGTTATCAATCACGCAACATTCAGAAAACTTCTTAGTGTTGCAGAATCAAGAGACATTATTGTAGAGCATCTCGATATAAAGACAGCATTCCTAATGGAGAACTATCTGAGGAAATATTTATGGAACAACCTGAGGTTTTCAAAGTCAAAGGACAAGAAAATTACATTTACAGACTCAACAAAGGACTCTATGGACTAAAACAAGGAGCAAAGGCTTGGTATGACAAAATTACAGGACTAATGCAGACACAAGGCTTTGAGGAAGGGAAAGCTGAACCTTGTCTGTACACTAGAATTAAAAATGGACAATACCAGTACATTCTTGTTTACGTTGACGACTTGATCGTTTCTTGTCAAAAACAGAGAAGATATTAAAGAAATAGCTGATGGACTGGACAAGGAAGTAGAAGTCAAACAGCTTGGAGACGTAAAACACTACCTCGGAATACAAGTTGAAAGACTCAAGGACAGAACTTTTCTTCTATGCCAGAAACGAAAAATTATGGACATTATAGAATCTGTTGGTCTGAAAAACTGCAAAGCGTCATCCATACCACTTGAACCTGCATATCTAAAGGAAAAGGATGGAACACCTCTTAGAGACATTGGAGAATACAGAGAAGCAGTTGGAAAACTTCTCTACTTCAGCAAAACCATGAGGCCTGACATCACAGCAGTAGTTGGCATCTTATGAAGAAAAGTGAGTTTGCCTAACCATCATGATTGGAGTGCAATAAAGAAACTAGCATAGTATCTGAAAGGAACAATGGACTGAAAATTGCACCTTCTGAAGGGCCAAGACTAGTCGGATATATGGACGCCAACTGGGGAGAAGAATCAAACAATTTCAGCTCAATAAGCAGATATCTATTCTTCTACAGAGACGGACTAACAGACTGGACTAGTAGAAAGCAAACTGTTGTGGCACAATCTACAGCAGAAGCTGAGTGTGTCTCAGCAGCAAGTGCCTGTAGTGAACTTGAATGGATTTTTCATTTGTTGAAGGACTTTGGAATAGGAGCACCTGTACCTGTAGGAAGTTGTTTTCCCTAAGAGTAGCAATCTGCACATTGAAGGGTTACGTGACAGAAGAGTAAACTGGAAGATGCTTAGTGTCTGCCTATCTAGCTGCAACTCCCTGGTCACTTGCTTCTTGGAGACCGAGGTACAGGGACATCACATCTGGTTCTTCCAACAGTTTCAGGCCCCTCTGCTGAGGTGAGGTGGACCTCTATGGGCATGGCACTTGCATTCTTGAAGTTGTTGGGCAACAGGCTAGGAAAAGTGGAAGGGAGCAGGAAACGTGGAAGACCCAATGTGAGATGGATGGACTCCATAAAGGAAGGCACAGCCTTCAGTTTGCAAGACCTGAGCAAGGCTGTCAATGATAGGACATTTTGGAAGTTGTTAATTCATAAGATCACAATGCTTCAAAAGTGACTTGATGGCACATAACACATTGGGTAATACAGGCCCATAGAATACCCCCCATGGCCCAATAAAGAGACCTAAGATCTGTCCAACATATGGTTTCCTCAGGGCTTCAGCCAATCTAGTCCTTCCCCTAATAGCTCAAGGCAGTGATGTCATTCTTTCCTGAGCACTAGAACTCCCTCTAGGGAATTTCGTTGTGTGTGTATGTGTGGGTGGGTGGGTCCTTTGTTGCCTTCTCTCTGGCCAGAGACTTCTGCCTCCTCTGGGGCTTCTGCTCCTGTAATGTATCCATCTCAGATCACGTGCATGGCCATTTCACCATGCGGTCATGCAAAGCCGCCGAGCTTCGCTCGCAGTAACAATGGGACAAGCAGATCCTAGCTGGCGCCTATCGGCAGGCTAGGCTCCCAACCGAGAGCCAATGGAACTCTTGGCCACTGTAAATAGCCAATCACTTGTGTGTGAGTGTGTTTTGGGTGCGGGGTTGTTGCACATATAAACCATCCTGTGAGTTGGTTAGTTTGTCTTGTTCCAAACCTTAAATAAAGTCTTAGAACTGAATCACTGCATTAGTCTAAGGACTTTTCACTGGCGACGAAGGTGGGATTCTACCTCCCATGAACAACGACGTGGACGTGGATTTGAGCATCACATCGAGCCCCAACACCGAGACCGCTGCCGCTCCGTTCTTGAGCTTGGTCTCCGGTAGCCACTCATCACTCCGCTCATCGCGCCGTACCTTGCTGGCTGACCCCAAGAGCAGCAGCACTTCTTGTTTCTCTCCAGCCGCCACTGCCTCCGTCCCGAGCTACCTACAACCCGGGAAAGAGAAATGGCAACCTCACAGGAAAGCATCGCCGCATTCGACATCTCCCGCCCCGCACAGTGGGAGACCTGGATCGAGATCCTAGAGATCTACTTCAACTGCCATGACATCGTGGACCCGGGTAAGAAGAAAGCCCACCTTCTCCGATCCTGTGGCATGGACACCGTCTTGCTGCTCAAGGACTTAATTGCGCCTAAGCAGACCAAGAACGAGTCCTATACCGTTGTAGTGTCCGCGGACCGCCACCGGAGGTCAGCGCATATGCCCTAGCTTCAGTCCGAACAACAATGGGGACTAGGATCCTAGTCCCTCCTCTGGGGAACCAATGGGATCCGTGGCGGGAGATTTGAACCCACCAATGGTGACCAGGGGCGGTCCCCAGGTGTGTATATAGTTGGCCTGCCAGCCGTTTTTCTCTTGTCTTTGTTGTGTGCTAATAAAGCGTGCTATGCACCACGTCGTTGTCTGTCGTTCATCCATGCGGCTACCCACTACATAACAGTGGCGACGAAGGTGGGATTCAGCCGCAACTGAGCCAGGCCGTCGCGAGGGACTAGGAGGACGCGAAGCAGCCGATCCGATGAGCGATCCAGCGAGCAACGGAACCGCTCCTCCCGTACCCCCTCCGACGCGCACAATGGCGACCGCACCGGGGCTTGGGCTGCTGCAGCCCTTCGACATAGCCCGCCCGCAGGACTGGCCCTCCTGGGTACAAGGGGCCAAGTC
>NW_015165833.1:291355-302689 GCF_001447785.1 Gekko japonicus | reverse complement strand
GTATGAGGTGTCCACAGAATGCGGCCAGATCCTCAGGAGGCACATCGACCAGCTCAGGCGGCGTATGCTTCCAGATCACGGGCAGGCAGAGGCACCGAGACAGGAGACTGAACCAGAGGAGGACTCCCCGGAGGCCCCGGATGTCACCCCGCCTGCACCAGAGAACTTACTCCGGGGCACCCAGCCCCCGTCTGCCGAAGAGAGGCCCCCGGAGCCCGAACCTGCGGGCACAGAAGCCCCGGCGCCACCCGTAGCACCCGCCCCGGAGGTCAGGCCTCCCGAGGCCCCAGCACAGGGACCCAGACGCTCAGCAAGGGTACGTCAGCCTCCAGCGTACCTGAAAGACTATGCTTCATAGGGCAAGGTCCGGACTATGGGGGGAGGGGTGTAGTGTCCGCGGACCGCCACCGGAGGTCAGCGCATATGCCCTAGCTTCAGTCCGAACAACAATGGGGACTAGGATGCTAGTCCCTCCTCTGGGGAACCAATGGGATCCGTGGCGGGAGATTTGAACCCACCAATGGTGACCAGGGGCGGTCCCCAGGTGTGTATATAGTTGGCCTGCCGGCCGTTTACCTTCGGTCTTGTTGTGTGCTAATAAAGCGTGCTATGCACCACGTCGTTGTCTGTCGTTCATCCATGCGGCTACCCACTACATAACAACCGTGTTGGTCAAAGCACTGTCTGACCATCTCGCCCCAAAGCCAACCCCCCGATAGCCCCCATAAGGTACATGTTACGGTGTTGATAGAGGGGTCCCCCTGCAGTATGGAAGTTGACTCCGGCTCTTCCTACTCTATAATCTCGGAGGAAACGGTGCACTTGTTCTGCCCACGTGGGGGACCTCCTCTGAAGAAGCCACAGGGGTTTAAGTTACAGGACTTTAGCAAGAACCCTGTGGCGGTTAGGGGCTGAGGCAAGTTTGCGGTGCAATTTCAGGATTTCAATGGACAATTGGACTTGCTGGTGGTGGGTGGAAGATGCTCCAGTTTGTTGGGACTTTCATGGTTTGGGACCCTGGGGGTGCAGCTCACAGGGGTGAATCAGCTCCGGGCTGAAGATTTTGCGGCTGTGTGTAATGAGTTTCCCAGGGTTTTTGATGGCAAGGAGGCACTCCGCCGCTTGGATAGTAAGGACTGGGACTACAAGCTGGCAGCTTTCCTCTTTGGCCAGAGAACGATGCCCCACACCACGATGGGACGCAGCCCAGCGAAGCTCCTTTTGGGACGGCGCCTGACAACCCGGCTGGATCGCCTCCTTCCCGATCGAGCACCGGAAGAGGCCAAGGCTTCTTGGAGGCCGAGGCACAGGGACATCACATGTGGTTCTTCCAACAGTTTCAGGCCCCTCTGCTGAGGTGAGGTGGACCTCTATGGGCATGGCACGGAGTCACCCAAGGCGGACAGAGGGTTTTTTCCCTGAGGATCCGGTCTACACCTGGAACTATGCGCAAGGCCCGCCATGGATTCCAGCCCGGGTGGTGAGAGTCCGGGGACCCCAGTCGTACGAGGTCTCCAGCGAGGACGGCCAGATACTACACCGCCACATCGATCAGCTGCAGCGGCGGGTACTGCCCCATGACCCAGAGGACTTCGAGGACCCAGACACCCCGGAAACTCCCACTCCACCTCAGGCCCCAGATGACCTGGCCCAGCACAATGAGGTACCCTTCGATTCTCCAACAGACAGCACAACCGGGCCCCATGAAGCAGTGCTGCCAGCACCACAGCCACCTACACCACCCATCTCTCAGCCGAATGTTACGGTGTCACCTTCCGCCCTGGTGCCCACACCTCGTCGCTCAAAGAGAACCCGTAAAGCACCCTCCTATCTGCAGGACTTTGTGTGTGGGTGACTTTTGGACCAAGGGGGGAAGGGTGTAATATATCCATCTCAGACCACATGCGTGGCCATTTTACCACACGATCATGCGAAGCCGCCGAGCTTCACTCACAGTAACAATGGGACAAGTGGATCCTAGCCGGCGCCTATTGGCAGGCTAGGCTCCTGGCTGAGAGCCTATGGAACTCTCGGCCACTGTAAATAGCCGATCACTTGTGTGTGGGTGTGTTTTGGGTGCGGGATTGTTGCACATATAAACAAGCCTGTGAGTTGGTTCGTTTGTCTTGTTCCGAACCTTAAATAAAGTCTTAGAGCTGAATCACTGCGTTAGTCTAAAGCTCCCCCCTTCTCTTGTCTTTCATCCTTGCTTTTTACTGCCTTCTCCCCCTCTGGCCTTCAACTCACTGCAGTCTGCCTCCACAGCCCCCTTTCTGGTTTCTCTTTCTGCTGCCCCCTCTAGGGTTGTCAGTCTCCAGGCAGAGATCTCCTGGTATTGTGACTGATCTCCAGACTAGAGAGATCAGTTCCCCTGGAAGAAAAGGCAGCTTTGATGGGTGTTATGCTCTGCTAAGGTCCCTCCCCTCCCCTAGGCTCCACCTTCAAATCTCTGGGATTTCCCAACCTGGAACTGGCAGCTCTACCACCCCCTCCTCTTGTTCCTCCTCCATCTTCTCTCACCCCTTGTCTTTGCTTTCTCCATTGTCCTTGTTGTCCCATCCCATGGGGAGCTGTGTGGAGTTGCTTTGCCAGTGCTGGCAGCTCAATGCCTGCCCCCAGGAGCCAGCTGGTGAGTGGTGCAGCCCTCCTTGGCCCACTCCTGACCTATGGCCACATGCTGCTCCATCGCTGGTGCTGCTCCCCATACACCTTCTCACTGCAGCCAGCAGCCAGGTGGGTTCCCTCTGGCAGATCCTCACACAGAGTGACTACTCAATATCCGCATTCTCCTCATCAGTGAGGTTTCCAGTTGATGAGTCTTGTGGCTGACAAGAAACATATGGGCGTACTTTTGTTTGTTTTTCTTCACCACATCTGTTGCAATGAGGATTTTTTCCTCTCTCCTTTTTGTTCCCCCGCACCACTCAATTAACATTTTATTAACATATCGTACGATCAAAAAATACTCAAATGCTATTTTTAATTTATGGCACGGAAAGTAAAAGCACAGTCTTTCCTACAGCACTGAAGAGGGTTTGTGCATGAACGCCTTGTAGACATAACCAAAAATATCAGCCCTGGTCACTCAGAGACTCACACTCAGAGTCTGAAGAACAAAATTCCAGTCCAGTGGCATTTTTAATACCAAAAAAGTTTAATTCTGGGTATAAGCTTTTGTGTGCATGCACACTTCATCAGATACTGAGTCTGAGGGTTCATAGATTCAGGTGCATGACAGATTGAGATGTTAATAGGGCTAGAAGACTGTCTGTTTAGTTGTCTGATGACACTTCAGATTCATTGACTGACAAAGTGAGGGACAGACAACAATGATTAAGGTACTTCCACAATAGATCCCACAGTGAAATGGGGTATACTTGTAGTCCCAAATGCAGCATATTCTAGGTAAATCCACCCACAGGCAAAAGCAATTCAAGTGGATGGAAGAAACAGAAGGGTATCTGGCTCTCAACTCCTCTAGCCTAATATTGCTGATGGTGGCTCTTGAAGACCTCTTCAGAAGATCATTTCCCATACATACATGCGTGCTATCAAGTCACAATTGCCTTATGGTGACCCCCGCAAAGGGCCTTCAAGGCAAGCGAGAAGCAGAGGTGGTGTGCCATTGCCTTCTTCTGCAGAGCCTTCCTTGGTGGTCTCCCATCCAAGCACCGACCCTGCTTAGCTTCCACGATCTGACAAGGTTGGGCTATGTGATGGGCTCTGGCCAGGAGCTCCAAGGTTTGCAGAAATTCCAAGGAGTCGATACACATGATCCAGTTTTGCTTACAGGGAGATTTTTAATAAAGCATCAAAACTTACAGAAATTGCAGGCTAAGCTTCCATCAGCTTGAGCATGCGTGCACACAAAATGAAGCTTGCCAGAATCTGAGGCCAACATGCATAACTAAAACTAGGCATCTTATACCCTAGATGTTGTCTTCCAGTCAAATAGTCATTAATAAACCTATCTGAAACACTCAGATGAGCCAGACCATGGGCATGGTGTCCAATGGTGGGAAGAAACAACTCAGGCCTTTGAAGATAAAGGTTGCTAACAAGTATGAGAGAGAGGGAAAGTTCCCTTGAAAGCAGCTAAACACCATCCTCTCACAAGACTGAGGGCCACTAAGCACCAGCATATAACAAAGATGGAGTCACCCTGGAAATACAGGCTATATACCATGCTGCCTTGCCTCCAAGACCCTTTCCCAGTCCTGCTCGATTGAGCTTCTTTTTGGCGAGAAGCACTGTGTGCTTGCACTATTGCTGCCAGTAGCCAAACATCTTGTGGCTTCTGATTCTACAGAGGTTATTTTCTGCTGTGTGGGTTGTGACAGAGTCACAGAAGGGAACTCTTGCCGCGTTCTGCAATGTGGACTTCACTCTCTGCATCAGGAGGGGTGTGTGGCAACTGCAAGCTTCAGCATCCATTAGTGGCTCGGTTAGTTGCTCTGTGTGTACCCAGGGTTGTTCCTACAGGAGGTGGGCAGGTGAGCAGCTGTGCCACAGATGGAAATACCAGCAGGTGCATCCTGACCAGCTGGATGCATAAGCTCATCTACGTATATTTTCTGGCTCCTGGGGCCAATCGAGATCAGAAAAATGGCAAGAGGGGGAAGATTTAATGCCCCCCCCTTCCTTCACAGTGTGGTCCCAATCCAAATAGGGGCCCTGAATATTTGATAATTTGATTTGTTCATAATGCTGGGAGTTCTGGACACAGGACCCCCAGTGTTTGCCATCAGGCTGAGAGACAAAAAGGAGAAGTGATCTGGGAGCAGTTTCTGCCCTTTGAAATCTGGCTGGGTTTGGAAATAAGCTTAGACTTGCCATTTTTTAACATCAACAGTTCTACATTACATTGATTTTTTTTTTTTTTTCCAAAGCTAGACATTCTCACTGGAGTTTTCAGAAACTTGTTTTTGGTGTGTGTCTCCTTATTTTCTTGAGAACTGAAATTTGCAGTTTGCAAATAATTAGGGCTCTTTGGAGACCCTTGACCCATCGCCATTTTGTCATGTAACATAAAGCAGAGTAAAGTTTGAGTCCAGTGGCACCTTTAAGACCAAAAAGTTTTATTCAAAGTGTCAGCTCTCGCGTGCAAAGCACACTTCTTCAGGTGAGTAGCTGTGTTGGTCTGAAGCAGCAGAACAAAATTTGAGTCCATGTGGCACACTTCTTGAAGTGTGCGCTTTGCACACAAGAGCTTATACTTTGAATAAAGCTTTGCTGGTCTTAAAGGTGCCACAGGAGGACTCAAACTTTGTTCTGCTGCTTCAGACCAACATGCCTACTCACCTGAATTTGTCATAAAGCAGGGTGTCAGGGTATCCTTCAAAGATCTGCACTGAACTCAGGCTCTTCTCACTGGAGGCACTGCTGGGCCACAGGGAAGGGTGAGAGAGGACTGTGGTTATGTAGAGTTGCCAACCTCCAGGAAGAGCCTGGAGATCTCCCAGAATTATAGCTGATCTCCAGGCTACAGAGATCAGTTCCCCAGGAGAACATGGTTACTTTGGTGGGTGGGTGGGTGCTACGGGATTATACCCCACTAAGGTTTCCAAGTCAACTCACCCCTCGGAGCGGCGGAGCCTTTCCGGCGTCCAGGAGGTCCTGATCGATGCGCGCGCACACCGGCAGCACGTCACCAGAAGCGACGTGCGACGTTGCTGATGTTGGGGGCATGGCCCCCAACATCAGCAACGTGGCTGCGTCACCTCCGGTGATGCAGCTTCGGGGGCGGGGTTCCCCCGGGGCCCGATTCCGCCGCGGTGGAAATCGGGCCTCCGAAGCGGGGGATTCCCCGCCCCCGGCCCCATTTGGCAACCCTATACCCCACGGAGGTCCCTCCCTGTTCCAATTGCCGCCCTCCCCAGGCTCTACCACCAAATCGCCAGGAATTTCCCAAACCAGAGCTGGCAACCCTATGGCAGTTTGGGTTTGCAAAAATTTCAGTTCCATCGGTCCATGACATTCTCTAGGATCAGCGATGTGGACAACCCATTTGGGATCAGATACCTCCAAGCCCCAGATTCCCAGCCCTGTCGCTCCTTGAAATCATCCTGAAGTCTAATTAGTAGTGGGTGTGGCCCAGCTTTTCAAAGGTTAAGGTTAATTGGAATTGATTGTCTTGTTTAGAGTCTTTGTAGGTTTCGTGATTCCCGTTATTGCCACATGAAATCACTTGCAGGCGGCTCAGCTCTCTGCTGGAGGGGGTGCTGGGGGGGGGTGTATTGGAACCATAACAGATATGAGCTAATTGGAAGCAACACAGCAGCTGCAGCAAGTGCGGGATGCTTGAGCGGGGCAGGAAGTTCAGCCAGAAGGAACTGGCAATGCCGGAGCCTTGTCTGCACTTAAAGGATGGAGCCAGGACACAGGTGCCAAACGGGAAGTGTTATGTACGCAGACAGCCACCAGGGGTCCGCGGCTACAGTAGGGAGCTTAGCTCCTCTAAACAATAGAAGCCTAGGATCCTAGTTCCCCCAGCATTCACCAATAGCAACTTTGGCGGGAAATTCAAACCCTCCAAGGGGACTGTGGGTATGCTGGGTGGGTGTGTATATAGTTGGCCTTGCAGGGCTGTTTTGCAGTTCCTGTGTGAAGTACAATAAACGCGTCTTAACGCACGTCTTGGTCCGAGTCTTTCATGTGGCGAAGCCAGGGGTCATTTCGTAGAAAAAGAGCTAGGGGAACTCATTAGCATAACTCATTAGCATATGCCATACCCCCTGACATCAGGGACCCGGCGGTGGACCTGCAAGGCCAGCGGGAGTGCGAGGAAGCCCCGCCAAGGCCCTCCCTGGCCCCAGGCAGGCATGGGTGGGGAGAGGCGGGGGGGGAGCAACTTACCCTCCCTCTTCTCCTGCCTCCTCCTGACTGAATGAGGGCTGGAAGTGGGGCGGCCGGAAGCAGGGGGCGGGGCTTTGTCATGTGCCCCGCCCCCCTGCACCTCACCTGGGGGGATCTACGTTCCCCCGCATTCCCCCACGTTCCCCCCCGAAATGACCTCTGGGCGAAGCCAGTACTTTACAGGAAGTGTGAGTGACAGATGTCAACCTCTTGCTCCCTCCTCCTCTTCCTGCACTCCTTTCCCCGACACATTTATTTATTTAGTTTACACCTAAGTACTTAAACATATGTTTTCCCAGCATCTGTTCAAAATGTGTTAAAACCAGAAGGAAAAGCACTATGGTGTAGTGGTTAGAGCAGGGGTCCCCAACATGGTGCCCGTGGGTGACGTTGTCCCACTGACACTTTTTCGGTTGCCTGCCTCCCAATGTTTTTAGAAAGTGAGTGAGTCCAGGTGGGGCTTCTTGCCCAGCAGGACTTCTGATTTGCCATTGAATATTGGATTGGCTACTCAGATTCACATGTTGTTTCAGAGGCAGCTGTCTCCACTGTTTTATTCTCCTCCCCCCCTCTTTCCCAGCATATTTTCCGATTGCCACTCTTCTTCCCTGCACTTGGGCTTCCTCCATGCATGTGTGGCCCCCCCTCCCATGATAGCCATTTTGTGGTTGTGCCCCTCCACTGTGCCCATTCCAAAGGTTCCCACAGGTTCAAAATGGTTGGGGTCCCCAGGGCCAGAGTGTTGGACTCATAGTAGGGATGCCAGCCTCCCCGTGGGGCCTGGGGATCCCCTGGAATTACAGCTCATCTCCCGACTTAACAGAGATCAGTTCCCCTGGAGAAAATGGATGCTTTGGCGGGTGGCCTCCACAGCCAGTTTGGTGAAGTGGTTAAGTGCGCGGACTCTAATCTGGGAGAACTGGGTTCGATTCCCCACTCCTCCACTTGCACCTGGCTGGATGACCTTGGGCAAGCCGTAGTTCTGATAAGAGCTGTTCTTGAAAAAAAGAGCCGTTTCTGTCAAGAGCTCTTTCGGCCCCACCTACCTCACAGGGTGTCTGTTGTGGGGAGGGGAAAGGATCCTCCTCCTCCTCTTCTTCTTCTTCTTCTTCTTCTTCTTCTTCTTCTTCTTCTTCTTCTTCTTCTTCTTCTTCTTCTTCTTCTTCTTCTTCTTCTTCATTGTACTCAGTTGAAGTCCCTGTCTTCCCCAGGCTCCATCCTCAAGTCTCCAGGAGCTTCCCACCCTGGATCTGGCAACCCTATCCCCCCCATCCCCCGCCAGTGGCCAGGGGGAAGCTGGCAACCCTACGTACCAGGGATAGCCAGATCCAAATCCCCACACTGCCCTGGAAACTTGCTGGGTCCAATGACTCACTGGGTCCCAAAACGTGCTTGGTCAGTCACTCAGTCTCAGCCTATGCTAACTCAACAGGGTTGTTGTGTAGGTAAAATGAAGAAGAAGAGAATGACATAAGCTACTTTGGGTCCCTGTTGGGGAGAAAGGCAGAGTATAACAGCTCAGTCCTGCGGGCTGCCTGTGCGTGAGCGGCTGGCCACTGGCACACTTCTGGCACCACCAATCTGTTCCCTGTACAATTTGTGCAGAGACTGGGAGGCTGCCCAAAGACCCAGAAGTGGGGCCATATGGGCTGCAGCTGCCCCTAGAAACATCATTGTGGCCTGGACACATCACAGGGAAGTCCATGAGTGAGGCAAGTCCAACCCAGGTAGGTGCCTACAAGTGCATGTGCACTGTTCTATGACCTGTGGAAGAAGAAGAGAAGAAGAAGAGATTGGATTTATACCCCGCCCTTCACTATCCAAAGGAGTCTCAGAGTGGCTTACAATCTCCTTTCCCTTCCCCTCCCCACAACAGACACCCTGTGAGGGACGTGGGGCTGAGAGAGCTCTTTTGAAGACTGATCCTGAGAAGACAGCTCTGCATGTGGAGGAGTGGGAAATCAGACCCGGTTCTCCCAAGTTAGACTCAGCACACTACACCAAGCTGGCTCTCAAGCTGGCTGAAACTGTGGCTCCCCAACAGGATGGAGATTCAGCAGCCCCTGAGCGAGGGAAGATCATCCCCTTCCCTTTGTATTAATTATTCATCCCCCTGATTAGCTATGCCAGGGGTCCCCAACACGGTGTCCGTGGGCACCATGGTGCCTGCCGACAACTTTTCTGGCACTCACCAAGTGTTCTTAGAAAGTGGGCAGGGCTAGGTGGGGGTTTTGCCCAGCAAGGCTTCTGATTGGCCACTGGAGAGTTGATTGACTGTACAGATTTTTTTAAACGCTGCTTTGGCAGCAGCTGCCACCACAGCACAAGGCTCTTCACTGTGTGACTGAAGATAAGCCAGGGCAAGCATTACATAGCTGGTTCCACTTCCTGCAGCAGTCCAAATGTGGCTGCAGCCACCACACTGTGCCTGAATTCCAAATGTGCCTGCAGGTTCCCAGTGTTCCCTCTAAGCTGAGTCAGTGTGAGCTAGCTCATAGTTTTTTAGCCTCCAGCTCACAGATTTTTGTCTTAGCTCAGGAAGGATGGCTCCAGAGCAAACTAATTTATGCAGTAGCCAAATCAGTCACTCGCAACTGTAATGCTAGTAGCTCACAAAGTAGAATGTTTGCTCACAAGACTCCACAGCTTAGAGGGAGCATAGCTGAGGACCCCTGATCTATGCAGACAGAATCGAACCAGAGAGGTTATTTTAAGGCGGCAGCATCTGTTGTGCCTAAAAAGACACCCTTTCAGTTGGAAGAGGATGCATGTCAGAAACAACTTATACTAAGACAATGGGCCCTGCCAGGGCTGGCCCTCAGTCTAATATGCCTAACTCTCACTGTCGCCCACCTGCCCACCAGCGATAGTGGACAAGTTACTAGGATTATGGGAAGGGTTTAAATGTTTCCAAAGTAAACACTTTCCCCTGCAAGTTAAGCCTTTTTTGATCCAACCAGGAACAGATGTCCAAACCAGCCAATGAATTGGAAACATCTGAAACTACTTGCCACGATGGAGTACAATAAATATGCCTTTCATCATAACTCTTGCTAGATACTCGAGCAGGGCTGTCTTGAGCATGGCGCAGGGGACCAGTCTAGGGCTGCAAAAGAGGCCTATTATTGATAAAGTCACCTCCAGGGGCCGACTGGGAAGGGAAAATGACCCCATCATCATGGCCCTGTGTGTCCTCATCAGGTAGAAGGTTGGAGCCCAGAGTTGCCAACCTCCAGGTGGGAACTGGAGTTCTCCTAGAATGACAACTGATGTCCAGGCTACATGGGAAATGGCAGCTGTGGAGGGCAGATGCTGTGGTTTACCATAAATGTTAGGAGAAACACGAGCCCTAGAGTGATATCACTTCCCCATTTTGCTCCCTTCCCATCTAGGGATGCCAGCCTCCAGGTGGGGCCTGGGGATCCCCTGGAGTTACAGCTCATCTCCAAATGACAGAGATCAGTTCCCCTGGAGAAAAATGGCTGCTCTGCAGGGTGGACTCTGAGCATTGTACCCCACTGAGGTCCCTGTGCTCCCCAGGCTCCATCCCCAGATCCCCAGGAGTTTCCCAATCTGAAGCTGGCAAGCACCCTATTCCCACCCCAGACTTTCTATGGTTGCCAGGTTCCCCCTGGCCACCAGCGGGGGATGGAGGTGTAGGGTTGCCAGATCCAGGCTGGGAAACTCCTGGAGATTTGGGGGTGGAGCCCGGGAAGGACAGGAAACTCAGTGGGGTCCAATGCCACAGTGTCCACCCTCCAAAGCATCCCTTTTCTCCAGGGGAATTAAGATCTGTAGCCTGGAGATTTTTTTGCAAAGTTTTTTTTTGTATTTTTTCATGTGTGTGTGTGTGTGTGTGTGTGTGTGCACGTGCACACCTGGAAGCCATGGCAACCTCTGGTGACTGACCGCTACTGGCAGGCTGGAGGATATTCAGAGAGGTGACTGAGTAAAGCCTGCCCCTGCCACCCACCTCTGGTATTCCAAGGAGGTCTCCCATCCAAGTACTTGCCCAGAGTCGATCCTGCTTAGCTTCCGAGATCTGATGAGATCGGCTTTCCCGGGCTACCCAGGTTAGGGCTTGTAGCCTAGAGATGAAATATAATCTCGGGGGATCCCCAGGTCCCACCTGGAGGCTGGCATCCCTAGTCTACCCTTTCCAGGCACTGCCCCCAAATCTCCAGGAATTTCCCATAGTGTACTTGGCCTCCCTAATGGAGCCTGATAGCCTCGAGGAAGTGCTGGCTGCAAAAGGGTGGTATGACGTATTAATTAGGAAATAAGACACTTCTATTATGTTTCAGGAAGGACATTAAATATACTGTCTTTCAAGTGTTCTAGCGAAAATAGACTTACTGCCCTACCTGGCAGGGTTTTTATATCATCTCCAGATAACAGCTGGGGCAGGGCCCAATGGGCCATTTGCAGTAGCCATACTGCACAGATCAATTCCCGGGGGGGGGGGGGACGGGGGCTCCG
>NW_015165833.1:277831-291262 GCF_001447785.1 Gekko japonicus | reverse complement strand
TCTGGGTAGGTCAGTCCCTCCTCGCGGGGGGGGGGGGGTTCTGGGTGGGCAAGTAGTCGTGGGAAGTGGAAAAGAGGGCTGCTGGCAGAGGAGAACCCAAAGGGTCCCCTCCACAAATCAGTAGTCCAACCACGCAGCCCTAAGGTCAAATTAAAGCATGCCATTGACTTACAATTGGCTCATGGCAACACCCTAAAATCCTGCCTCATAGTCCTGGGAGCAGTCAGTGGGGAACTCCTGAACATGGGTTGGGGTTGCCAGCCTCCAGATGGCGGCTGGAGATCTCCCACTATTACAACTGATCTCCAGGTGACAGAGATCAGTTCACCTGCAGAAAACGGCTGCTTTGGAGGGTGGGTTCTATGGGATTAAGCCCCCAAACCCCGCCCTCCTCAGGCTCCACCCACAAAATCTCCAGGCATTTCCCAACCTGGAGATGGCAACCCTGTGGACAGGGATCCTGACACTCCCTCCCCTTCACCATCTCACCCATCGGCTGGCTCCCAGGGCCACAATTTATTTATTTATTTGTTTGTTTGTTAGTTAGTTTGTTAGACTTTTAGCCCGCCCTCCCGCCAAAGCGGCTCAGGGCGGCTATGCCTGCCACATAATCTGGCATTGAAGACTATGGGGCTAGTGCAGCAGATTTACAACCAGGGTGAGGAAAACAGTTTTCAGCATGGTTGGGGCAACAGCTAAGGTTGTCAACCTCCAGGACGGGCCTGGAGATCTCCCAGTATTACAACTGATCTCTAGATGACACAGATCTGTTCCCATAGAGAAAATGGCTGTTTTGGAGGGTGGACTCTATGGGCATTATACCCCACTGAAGTCCCTCCCCTCCCCAAAACCCTGCCCTCCCCAGGCTCTTCCACAAATATCTCCAGGTATTTCCCAACCCAGAGCTGGCAACTGTAGAACAGCCTCCCTCCATCTATTGAGCCTCCCTTTATGCTGGCCAGTCGTTCTTGCCCCCTGTTCATTTGTGAGGGTTGTAAGGTTGCCAGGTCCCCTTGCTGCTCTGGCGGAGAGATTTGGGGGTGGGGTGGGGACATTGTGTGACATTCCCAAAACATGGAAGTGACATTATTGCATCAAGGATGTTGCATGGGGGGACACTGTTTTTTGGGCAAACGATGGTAAAATTGGGCTTGAACCACAGAGTTTACCAAAAAAAAACAACAACCCCAGAGCAGCTCCAACGCAATGACATCACTTCTGGGTGACGTCATCACGTCGGGGACATAGTGAGGCTATGTCCCTGTTTAGGGGTAGGGTTCCCCCACCGGCCAGATGGTCCGCGGCAGGGAGAAGCCCCCGAAACCAGGGGATCCCCTGCTGGGACCTGGCAACCCTATAGATTTGAAGCCAAGAATGAGAGATCACGGGAGGAAGTGGAATACCAAAAACAACATCCATGACAAAAATAACAAAGAGTCAATAAAGATAAACTGCAAAAACGTTTACAGTAGGAATTCTGTAGAAAATTTTCTCCTGTAATTGCTCACACGTAACGAATACTGCGCACTGAAAACAAGTTGTTTCACAATATTTGCTTTATCTGAGTGTGTAGCAATCCCAATTCTTATCAATTACTACTTATCAACTCTTGAAGGAAACATTCCACGTTGACTCTCCCATAACAGAACCCAAGGTCTTCGCCCTATAGGGTTGTCAGGACTCCTCTGGCCACTAGTGGGG
This sequence comes from Gekko japonicus, assembly GCF_001447785.1. NCBI lineage: Eukaryota > Metazoa > Chordata > Lepidosauria > Squamata > Gekkonidae > Gekko > Gekko japonicus. Next base: position 289,561 of record NW_015165833.1, on the reverse strand, counting down.
GGGAGGGGGCAAGGGTTGCCAGCTCCAGGTTGGGAAACTCCTGGAGATTTGGGGATGGAGCCTGGGGAGGACAGGGAGTGCCAGTAGGGTACAGTGCCGTAGAGCCCGCCCTCCAAAGCATCCATTTTCCCTAGGGGAACTCATCTCTGTAGTCTGGAGATGAGGTGTAATTCCAGGGGATCTCCAGGTCCCACCTAGAGGCTGGCATCCGCTCAGAGGCCAGTTTTGCCCCTGGGCCAAATGTGGGAAGATCAGCCTGGAGGAGAGACCCCCCCTTCCCCCATCCCCCTTCTGGGGCACGCCCCATGCCCTGACACTTAGGAAGGCACGGGTGACGGCTGCGCTTCTGGCAGGGAGGCCTCTCCGCCTGGCGTGAGAGCGATGAGATCAGTGTTGTGGGCAGCGCAAGCTTTGTTTTCAACTTCAGTGGAAGAGGCAGCTGCATAAGCATGGACTGGATCGGAGGCTGACTTTCTCATTTAAAAGGAAATAGTTGGGAAGCCGCCCTCTCCCTCCTCTTGCCAGGGCGGTTAGGGTTTCATAAAGGCAAGGCAGTAATCACTTACAAATGCACCTATAATTTTTTACATTTGTTTCCATTCAGGAGTTGTGAGCTGTCCTCGAAAATATTGAGGAAAATTATGCAGCCCTCCTCCCCTCCAATTGCTGGGGTTATTTGGGCACCCAGAAATTAATCTTGCCAGAAAGCCAGTCTCTTCTCATTTTAATGGCCTTGCATGGCTACTACATGGTATCTGTTTGTAGCTGGCTTTGCTGGTGTGCCGTACGCAGGGCGTTAGAAGGGTTTCTCCTTTTGTGACCCTGCCCAGGAACTAGGATTGTTAACCTCCAGCTGGGACTTGGAGATCTCCTGGAATTAGCACTCATTTCCAGGTGACTGAGATCAGTGCCCCTGGAGAACATGGCTGCTTTGGAGGGTGGGCTTTATGGAACTATACCCCACTGAGGCCCCTCCCCTCCTCAAGCCCCTCCCCAGTGTCTACCCTCAAAATCTCCAGGTATTTCCCAACCCAGTGTTGGCAGCCTGACCAGAAACTTACTAGCTGCTGCAGAAGAAAATGCTGTTTGAGTCACAAATTGAAGTTGGCTCCTCTCCTCAATCAGGTTGCCAACCTCATCTTGGGGAAAATGTGGTGATTTGTGGGTGGTTCAGGTGGTACCTGGGAAGGATAGAGTGTGATGAGGAGAGAGATGTGATGTCACTGTAGGACTTCCATTTCTCTACTAGACTCTGTGGCCGCAGTTCCCAGACTTTTCAGTATGTTGACCCACGAGTCCAAATTTACTTTGTGTGATGACTCATCCAAGGCTGGCCCCAGGTTTTTGGGCATCCTAGGCAAACTATGGCATTGGCACCCATCTAGTTTAGCATTCCATTTTCTACAGTGGCTAAAAAGATGTTTCGGAGAAACCAACAAGCATCACACAAAGGGTGCAGCTGTCCCCACTACAAACCCAATGCAAGTAGCATTCTGACATGCACAGCATTTGCGTGTGGAGGGTACATTCCAGGCTTTGACCACTCTCTCCTTCTCCATCACTCCCTGTTGTGTAGTGAGTTAGATGCATGTAGAAACCACAGAGACGGGGGTAGTGATCAGCATGGTTTACTGATACACAACTAGAACACAGAACACCGGCCAGGTGGGCAACTATATACAGTACCTGGGAACACCCCTAGATCTTATTGGTGGGTTTAAACCTCCCGCCAAAGTCCCTATTGGTTCCCCAAGGAAAATCCAGGAGCCTAGTCCCTATTGTTCCTAGGGAGTTAAGCTCAGCAGTAAATCGCTGGTGTGTAGTGATGGTCAGCGGACATAACACTCCCTCTAATCCCCCCTCAAGATTCTGAGAAACTCACTCTAGTAACCATCAGGATACGTTTTGCTTGATTAACATGCATATACAGTGAAGAAAAAATACCAGCTAATGTATGACATGGAAGATACTGTTTCCGGGGTCGAATCTTGGTTTCCAAAATACCTGAGAGCAATGGAAAGAGCGGGGGTGGCCTTTAGGGAGGGCTGGCCCACAACCCGCTTTCAGAGGCTTTGCTACCTACTTTTGGGTCCTGAGCCAAAGGCTGGGAAACGCTGTTCTGTGGTATATCAAGTACTAACCAGGGCTGAGTCCGCTTAGTTTCCTAGCTCTGATGAGATCAGGCTAGCCTGGGCCATCCAGGTCACTCAGGACAGTAGATTCTAGGATAGCAAAGATCTCAAAGGAAGATCAGACAAGGAGCAAAGTGGCATCAGAGGTTGGAAGAACCAGATGTGATGTCCCTGTGCCTCGGCCTCCAAGAAGCAAGTGACCAGAGAGTTACAGCTAGATAGGCAGACACTGAACAACTTCCTCTTTACTCTTCTGTCACTGAAACCCTTGATGTGCAGATTGCTGCTCTTAGGGAAAACAACTTCCTTCCATCTCCTTCTCTTCCTGCACGCACACAAAGAAGGAGGACACCCATCTTTTGCACCATGGATGCAGAATGCCTCTCTGCATCTGCATCCATCACTAGCTAGATAAAATAGAAACTGTCATTGTCTCTAAGCTGCACTATCCAGTATGTATTTCCTAAATAAAGGCATTCTTATTCTCTTTTAAACTGATAAGTGGCTCTGTGTAACTTTATAGTCTTACAAGCATATGCTGAACAAAGGAGCTCTGCTGCGTTCTGAGCCTTTAGCGTACCCTGCAAATTTTAGCAAGGCGTCTGGACTAACATACCAGCTCTCCCAATACTAGATTCCTTGTCCAAAGTAGAGTAAGTAAAGGCCACAGTGCCCTTGGCACAGCAAGCAGTGGTGGTGAGGTTAGAGGCAAGAAGCTCAGTGTTCCACTTAAATGAAAAATATTTCATGTAATGCAATCGTTTGGAAAATAAGGACTTCATTGGCCTGGTTCCCCCCACCCCTTAACTAATAAACTGTCAAGTGGTGCAGTTTCATTTGTTTAGAATCCAAGAGCTGCATGGGTGCCAGGACTCATGTGTTTTCATCCCTTTCCAGAACCAGCAAAAAGCAGGAGAGTTGTCTGCATTTGACCTTCGCTGCCATTACAAAGAGAGGAGGCAGGGCATCCAAATGCGGAACAGGGCCGGAGTGGCAAGATCCTGGGGGCAGACAGACATGGGGGCAGGAAGCCCTGACTCCTGCCAGGAGCGGAGGAGACAATTTTATTTTTAGCCAGTAGCTGAAATAAGCCCTGATTTAGATGGCACAGGCTAGCCCAATCTCATCAGATCTCAGCCGCTAAGCAGGGTTGGCCCTGGTTACTATTTGGATGGGAAACCACCAAGCAATGTCAGGGTTGCTACACAGAGCCCCGCCATGGCCTCTGTTTGTCTCTTGCCTTGAAAACCCCATGAGGGGTCACCTTAAGTTGGCTGTGACTAGACAGCACTTTCCATCACCACATTTGAAGAGGGCTTTACAGGTTTTCATTTGCCCTGACCTGGATAGTCCAGGTAGGGTTGCCAGGTCCCCCCTGGCCACTGACGGGGGATGAGGGGCCATAAGGTTACCAGATCCAGGTTAGGAAACTCCTGGATATTTGGGGATGGTGCTTGGGGAGGACAGGGGCCTCTGTGGAGTTTGGAAGAATGATCTTTTTAAGGAAAATCACAGTCAAAGCATGCTTGCACTCCATGTGGCTGTGAAGGCACATGTTTTTGAAAATCCTGCCCGCAGTGCCAATTTCTTTACCACAATCACTGTAGCCAAATTTGACCCCTCCAATACTGAAATATACTAGGTTCGACATGCGAGTAGTGATCAGCTCATGCTTTATTCAGGAATTTAGCTCAACTACAAGACAACTCTAGCAGGAGCGGAGCCCTGCTTAAATGCGTGCAAAACACCACACCCAACACGCACAAACTCCCCGTGATAGGCTATTTACATAAGAGCTGCTGTTCTATAGGTTCCTTCCAGGATCCTGGCTATCTATTGTTTAGTAACCCAAAGCTAGGTCCTTCACCAGGTTGTTCAGGCTCAGTACATAACACCCCTCCCCCCATGGTTCAGAGCCGCCTTAACGAAGTCCTTTAGGTAGGCGGGTCTACGTCGCTCACGGTTCGAGCACCGCAGTTCCGACTACAGAGCTGTGGTCACTGGAATGGAGTCCGCTGGTTCCGTGGAGGGGCTGGCAGACGGTGGTGACATTGGTGCGGCCTTGGGGCTATCTGATGTCACTGGCTCCGGCGGTTGTTCTGCTTGTCTCGCTGGCTGTTCGCTGATGGCAGGCTGCTCGCTGGCCTCTGGGGTGTTCCCCTTGGGCTCTGGTTCCTGGGGGCTGGGCAGCTCCTTGTCACTGTCATCTGGGGATGCGGAGGGCAACCCTGGCTTGTCTGGGAGTAGACGGTGGCGGAGCTGGTCGATGTGCCTCTGGAGTACCTGGCCATCCTCAGTTGACACCTTGTAGGACATGGGCCCGGTTGCCCTGATAACTTTGGCAGGGATCCATGCCGGTCTTCTGGAGAAGTTCCAAGTGTAGACGGGGTCACCCGGGAAGAATCCGTGGGGTGCTGATTGGCTTTCAGGGGTCAGGCTGTGTTCCGGAGCACGGTCTGGGTGCAGTCTGTCAAGGCAGGTGGTTAGGCGCCTGCCCATGAGGATTTCCATGGGGCTGCGGCCGGTTGGTGTGCATGGGGTTATACGGTGGCCGAAAAGGAAAGCTGTGAGCTGGTGATCCCAGTCCCCATGGATGATCCTTCGGAGGGACTCCTTCGTAATCCTCACCATCCTTTCCGCTTTGCCGTTGGTTGCCAGGTGGAAGGGAGTGGAGCAGATGTGCCTGATTGTGTAGTGGCCCATGAATTCCTGGAACTCACCTGAGGTGAAGGCTGTCCCATTGTTCATCACAACAGTGTCAGGTATGCCATGGGTGCAGAAGGCCCGCCGCAGGGCGCGGATTGCTGCTTAGGATGAGGTGGAGTTTACCGGAACCACTTCCAACCATTTAGTATAGGAGTCCACTAGAATGAAGAAAATCTGTCCCTGGAAGGGTCCCACAAAGTCAAGGTGAAGCCGGGACCACGGTTTGTGTGTGGACTCCCACTGCCGCACTGGGGCCCTGGGGGGCTCCGGTCGAGGTTCTTGGCACGCCTGGCAGTGCCTTACACAGTCCTCTATTTCGCTGTCCATGCCGGGCCACCATACATAGCTGCAGGCCAAAGCCTTCATACGCATGATCCCTGGGTGTGTTTCGTGTAGTGCCGCTAGTAGTTGTCACAGCGGGGTGGGCACCACCACCCAGCTTCCCCAAATCACGCAGCCCTTGTGAGCGGACAGCTCATCCTGGTGGGAGGAGAAAGCCGTGAATTCTGGGCCCACGCAGTATGGGCCCTCCCCATCCAGTCAAAAATGCTGGATAGCACATGGTCCCAGGTGGCGTGGTGGGACATGTCGGATACTTGAAGAGGATGGTCAGGCAGGTCCTCGAAGAGCAGGATCTGATGCACTGGAGTCGGGTATGGGTTGCAGGAGAGCAGCGGAAGTCGGCTGAGGGTGTCGGCGTGACCCATCGCCTTCACGGGGCAATGGAGGAGCGAATACTGGTAGCCGGCCAGGAAGATAGACCAGCGCAGCACCCTGGGAGACAGCATCTGTGGCGTCTGGTGATCAGGGGGTAACAGACCCAGCAGGGGTTTCTGATCGGTCACGATCGTGAAGAGCTGCTTGGAGAAGTAGTCGTGGAATTTCTTGACTCCCGCCACTATCACCAGTGCCTCCCTGTTGATCTGTGTGTAGTTGCGCTCAGCCGAGGACAAGGTGCAGGAGTAATAGGCCACAGGAACCTCCCGGCCGTTGGGCAGCTGGTGTCCAAGGACAGCCCCAACCCCGTATGGTGAAGCATCGCAGGTGAGGAAAGATGGCGAGTGTCTCGCCAAAGTGCGCAAGGACTGCATTGGATGTGAGCAGATCTTTGACGGCCCTGAACGCGGCGGCTTGCTTCTGGCCCCAGACCCAGGGAGCCTTTTTATCTAGAAGGTGATGCAGGAGCTCAGCGATTGCAGCTTTGTGGGGCAGGAAGGAATGGTAAACTTTCAGCAGGCCCAAGAAGACCTCGAGTTCTGACTTGGATGTGGGAGTTGAAGTGCTGACAATGGTGTGGACCTTGTCAGGAGTCGGATGGATGCCATGCACGTCGACGGAGAAGCCCAGGAGCTCAACTCGTGGGACCCACAGGAGACACTTTTCCTGCTTCACCTTGAGGCTGGCGGCTTGGAAATGTTGTAAGATAGCATGCAATCTCTCGGCAAAAGCCTCAGCAGTGGGTGCCACGATTAAAACATCATCGAAGAATGGCTGTACCCTGGGAATTCCTTTAAGGAGAGAGTCCATTAAATTCTGGAAAATACCAGGGCTATGCTGACCCCAAATTGCAGCTGCCACACCTGGAACGTGTCCTGTGCATCACGATTGTTTGGACCTCTGCGGTGGCATCGTCGAAGGGAAGTTGCTGGTACACCTGGGCCAAGTCCAGCTTACCAAAAATCTTCACTCCCACCAATGAAGTAAATACGTGGCTAACCACTGGTACCGGATAGGCGTGGTCCTATAAAGCCTTGTTTATGGTACATTTGTAATCCGCGCAGATGCGGATGTCACCATTGAGCTTAATGGGGGTCACAATAGGGGTCTCCCAGAGAGCATGCGGCACAGGCTCAAGAACCCCTTGGGCCACCAGGCGATCTAGCTCCCTGTCTATCTTGGGGTTAAGGGTGAACGGGCCTTCATACGGATGGGCTGTACAACCGGGTCAAGGTTTAGGGAGATGGGCGGACCGGTGTAATGACCAAGAGTTCCATCGAAGACAGCAGGGAACTCGTCGCACATGGTATGAAAATCCGTAGATCGCACGTGATGCACCCCCTCACTCCGAGTCCCAAGGGTGCAAACCACGACAGTCCCAGTAAGCTGATGAGCCTTCCACCACCAACAAGTCCAAAAGTCTCTTAAAGGCCTTGTACTGCACATGGAATTTGCCCCACCCTTTAATGGTCACCGGGTTCTTTTGAAAGTCTCTGAGGGTGAAGCCAGTGGGTCTCAGGCAAGGACCCCCCTGCGGACAAAGCCTCCTGAGAGTCTCTTCGGAGATGATGGAGATGGAGAACCCAGTGTCCATCTCGCAGGGCGTTCCCTCAATTAACACAGTCACTTTAATCTTATCAGGGGTGTCCCGGGGCAAATTCAGTACCTGGTGTTGGTGGACTGCGGTTGTGTGAAGTTCCACTGATTCCTGGTGGGCGGCAGAGCGTCTTTGGGTTCTTCTGGAGTGGCAGGCATGAGTAATGTGGTCGGTCTTGCCGCAGGTCCTGCAAGTCGCGTCGCGGAAATGGCAAGAGTGGCATTCATGGTCGTCTCCGCAGCTGGTTTTCATGGGGTGTGTGGCAATGGTTTTCATGGGGTGTGTGGCAGTGTTTGATGGTCACGGCGAGCTGGCCGACGGACCAGATGCATCTCTTCTTCATCTGAGGCCTCGGAACCCGGGAAGGTGGAGGCCTGGTGCACTGAGTGGGCCTGGCGGTTGCACTGGGACTTCTCAAAAGCGGTGGCCTCTCGTAGTGCCTTCTCCAAGGTGAGGTCCTCATGGCCAATGAGTTTGCAGCAGAGTTTCTGTTCTCGGATGCCCATGACGAACTGGTTGAGCAGGGATTCTTCAAGATCCGAGAACATGCAGTTGAGGGCCAGCTTGCAAAGGTCAGCCACGAAGTCAGTGGCCACTTTGCTAGACTTTTGCTGGCGCATGATGAAATCCATGCAGCACGCCATCTTAGTGGGCTGTGGCATGAAATGGCTGGTGAGCTCCATGATGAGGTCGTCGTACGAGGCCTCTTCCAAGGTTTTCAGTGCGATGAGGCCATGGACGAGCCGCAGCATGGCGATGCTGCAGGCGCTGAACAAGAGGGCCTTCTTCTTACCGGTGTAATTGACGTCCTGGAACATGATAAAATACTTCAGCAGTTCCACCCATGTTTCCCAAAGTTTGGGGTGAGTGGGGCTGAATTCCGGCAGATGTCCCAGAGTGGCAGCCATGGTCTGTGGAGCAATGCGGGGCACAGGGCACTGGAGCTCATTGCGCAGTGCAGTGCTAGTTGGATCAGGCTCGCTCAGTGGGATCCCACCTTCGTCGCCAGTGAAATATACTGGGTTCGACACGCAAGTAGTGATCAGCTCATGCTTTATTCAGTAATTTAGCTCAACTACAAGACAGCTCTAGCAGGAGTGGAGCCCTGCTTAAATGCTTGCAAAACACCACACCCAATACACACCCACTCCCTGTGATAGGCTATTTACATAAGAGCTGCTGTTCTATAGGTTCCTTCCAGGATCCTGGCTATCTGTTGTTTAGTAACCCCAAGCTAGGTCCTTCACTGAGACATTCAGGCTCAGTACATAACAAATACCAACACTGCAGGGCCTCTAAAAACCAGTAATTACTAAATTAGTCATCTAGTAGCTCAGACTTGGCTGAGTTTATCAGAGCTTGGAAGTTAAGCAGGGTCAGCCCTAGTTAGTACTTGGATGGGAGACCACCAAGGAAGTCTAGGGTTGCTATGCAGTGGCAGGCAATGGCAAACCACCTCTGCTCATCTCTTGTCTTGAAAACTCCATGAGAGGTCACTGTAAATCAGCTGCAATTTGACAGCACCTAACTATTATAATTGCTAGACTGCTGTAGCGTTGTAACTGTTAGAAGTGAAGGCTTTATGACATTATAACTGTTAGAAGTGAAGACTATTTCAACATCTGTTTGCAGCAAGCACCCCAGTGCTGGGGTGGGGAGAATTATCAAGGTGGACAGGTTGAATCATTATGTCTGCTTTCCACTTGTCTGTTCTGCTGTTATTCCTTTGTTACCTAGACTGCTAATCTTAGGGGCTTCCTTCTTTCCAGCTGCTACTGCTCCTCCTCCTCCTCTTCTCTCTCCCCCACTCATCCTATCTTCAAGAGGACAACACCTGCTCTCTGTCCCTCTGCATCTCCTAATTAGACAGCTAATTAGAAGGCCTCTCTCACCTTACCTACCACTGTACAGCTCTTATTACCAATAAAGAATATCCTCTCCTTTCTTCAAGCAACAAGCCTCATGTGGACTTTATCTTAAGGCAGCCTCCCCTCCCCTTGCACACAGCCAGCTCACGCTAACAATAAACATCTGTTGTTACAATCTACTAGTTTGAATTCCTTGGCTTTCATTTTTTTAAAATTAAGTCTCTCACTCCTACAGTTGCTGACATATAAGGGATATCTTTGCAAGGAAATGGGTTACAGGCCTACTTTTTTGGTGAAAGCCGGGAAGTAACTAGCAGATTGCGACAATAGATTGTTATAGTGAATTAGCAATTGTTGTGTATTAGGTGTCATCAGGGGTCATTTCGTAGAAAAAGAGCTAGGGGAACTCATTAGCATAACTAATTAGCATATGCCACACCCCCTGACATCACCGGAAGTGTGTCATAAGGCCACACCCCCTGACATCACCAGAAGTGTGTCATGAGGCCACACACCCCGCCCCCAAGGGGCCCGGCGGTGAACCTGCAAGGCCGGCAGGAGTGCGAGGAAGCCCCGCCAAGGCCCTCCCTGGCCCCAGGCAGGCAGGGGTGGGGAGAGGCAGGGAGGAAGCAACTTACCCTCCCTCTTCTCCTGCCTCCTCCTGGCTGAATGAGGGCCGGAAGCGGGGCGGCCGGAAGCAGGGGGCAGGGCTTCGTCATGTGCCCCACCCCCCGTACCTTACCCGGGGGAACTGCAACCCCCCGCGATCCCCCCCGAAATGACCTCTGGGTGTCATCAAGTCACTTCTGACTTATGGTGGCCCTATGACCTCCAAAATAGGGTGGCCAGCCTCCAGAGGGTGGCTAGAGATCTCCTGGGATTATAGAGATCAGTTCATCTGGAGAAAATGGCCACTTTGGAAGGAGGACTCTATGGCATTGTACCTCACTGAAGTCCCTCCTCTTCCCAAACCCCGCCCTCTTCAGGCTCCACCTCCAGAATCTCCAGGCACTTCCCACGCCGGAGCTAGTAACCCTACTCCAAAATGTCCTCTCATTAACAGCCTCGCTCAGGTCTTGCAAACTCAGGGCCGTAGTTTCCTTGACTGAGGCTGTGGTCACATGCACAGTTTGTGGCACTACAGTGGCATTACCTGAGCGGAATAAATGGGCCCCTCCAGACAAGGACATCTGTCTCCTGTGGCGCAGTCATTGGCAGCCCCTGCTGTCCCGTAATGGAAGTGGAATAAATAGATATGGAGAAAGTCTGGTGTGAACGGGTTGTTTGGGGTTCCCTCCGGGTTTTCCAATGTCTGAACTCTCCAGCAGTGAAAGGAACCTGGAAGGGATGTCTGAACTTGCAAATCCGTTTCTACCACTTATTTTTAGTTGCTGCCCATATGTGCATGAGCACATATGCACATCTATCCACCTGCATTTAAATACCCCCCCTTACAGCTCGTCCCGTGGTTGAAGCACAACACTAATGTGGATGGCTCTCCCATTGGATGGTTGCATGGGTAACCCACCACAGGGTGTGTGGTCTGGATGAAATGCTCTGCTACACTTTGAACTGGTACAATTTGAGGTGCCACCATACTGTGCCAAGCTGCCAGCCTGAGGCAGAACCTGCATTTGTCTTTCCCACCAGCATCCCAGCCTTTTGACTCCGTCTTCAAAAAAGCTGTCTACATTTGGTGTCGTTTTCACACCTCAAGAGTGCTAGCATAGTTTTGTACGTCCACATATATTTATCGTCCTTTGGGGCAGCTCCACTCTCATTGCACCTCCACACTACTTTAAAAGAAACTTCTCCAAACCACATTCAAGCAAGCATAGAGAAAGATGGTGTCACAGCAGCATGAAAATGATTTAAAAATGCAAATGCAGATTTGGCCACAGTCAATCCATCTCATGTTGGGTCTTCTTCTTTTCCTGCTGCCTTCAACTTTTCTTTGCAATGATGTGTTCTCGTAATGTGATCAAAGTACGATAGCCACTGTTTAGTCATGTTAGTCATTTTAGCTTCTAGGAAGAGTTCAGGCTTGATTTGATCTAGAACCCCCTTATCTGTCTTTTTGGCAGTCTACGGTATCAGTAAAACTCTCCTCTGACACCACATTTCAAATGAATAGCAATTACTGACTTCTTCTTTTTTTTTAAAGGACCCTCCAGTAGTGCAGAGTGGGGGAAATTATGGGGAAATGGCAACTAATGGAGGCAATCACATAGGAAACGCCCATGTGGACACTCTGTCCACATGACCTCTGAAGAAGGCTCTTGTGAGCCAAAATGTGTCAGGTCATATGCTGTCCTTTTTTGTGTGTTTTTGTAACTTTGAACATTTTATGAGGCTTTATTTGGGCCCCTACTAGGTTTTATATGTCTTTGTAATAAACACTCTTTTGTACACTTACTTATGTTTTTAACTTTTGGCCCTTAAAAAGTTTTCAAAACTTCCTTTGGAGGTTTGCAAAATTATTAAACATCCCTAGACAGTGTAGCACACTCATATTGGGATAATGCACCCTACTGTTCATGTATGTGCTTTTTAAATAGTGTTGACATTTTACTGGTTGTTTTTATTCCATAAATGTGTGTATGTGTGCTTAAGACTTTTGGTCATGCAAGCCGAAATAAATATATATATTAATCATCGCCAGGAATACTACTCCCTCTTCCCCTCTTCACTCTTGCTATGCTGTCTAATT
>NW_015165833.1:238674-277792 GCF_001447785.1 Gekko japonicus | reverse complement strand
GCCTTCGTCTTTGTCTGAGGAGAGATCTTTGTAGGCAGAGGCAGTGGATGCTGCTCAGCATGCCTGGAGAGGCCAGAGTCATCCTGCCCCAAACTGCTCTCCAGAATGCTGCTGAGTCCATAAAACCTGCCATCTTCACCTGCTGACAGTGGGACTTGTAATTTATTACTCTGGAAGAATGCTTTGAGCATTTTTTTTAAAGGCTGCACCTGCCAACTTCGGCAATGTTTCAACAGATGCTCATGCCACAGCACCTGTTGGTTGGCTCTAGGGTAGCCAACTCTGGGTTGGGTAATTCCTGGAGACGTCTGGGGGGGGGGCGCAGGGTTTAGGGAAGGGAGGAACCTCAGTGGAATATAATGCCATACTTTCTATCCTATAAAGCAGCCATTTTCTCCAGGGGAAATGATCTCTGTAGTCTGGAAATCAGTTGTGATTCTGGAGATCTCCAGGCCCTGTCTGGACGTTGGCAACTCTGGACAGCCTGCAGAGCTGCCAAAGATAGCTGAAATGTACTGGGTTCAGACACGTAGAGTGATTAGCTCATGTTTATTAAGTGGTTTCAGCTCAAAAATAAGACAAACTTGCAGGGTCAGAGCCCTGCTTATATTCATGAAACACACCACACCCAAAACACACCCCACATCCCACGATAGGCTATTTACAGGGTGTTATGTATTCATAGAGACTGTACATGCGCTTGGGCTCGCACATGGTCAGGAGCACAAGCGCAGCTTCAGGTTCCAACACAACAGTGGGCGAGGATCCTAGGATGGACCTATCGGCCACCTCAGATCCCGCACCCAACCTATGGAGATTAGTCACCATGTAAACTGCCAATCACCGGGTGTGGTGTGTGTGTGTGTGGGTGGGTGTTTCGGGGATATAAGCAGGACTTCGGCCCTGGAAGTTTGTCTTGTGTTTTCCCAATAAACTATGAGCTGATCACTTACACGTGTCTGAACCCAATATATTATACAGAGTATTGTTTACCAATTGGCTACTACTAGGATCAGGATCAATCTATTGTTTCATTCTAGGATCCAAACCTTCTATTGTGATGCGCTTCAAGCTACGCTATTCCGCATGTTCGCTAGCGAGCCCTTGCGCAAGTACAGTTCCATCGCGATACATAACACCCCTCCCCCCAAGGATCAGACACTCTCAGCAGATGTAGTCCTTTAAATAAGTGGGGCGGTGCCGCTCGTCCTTTGAGCGGCGTGGCTCTGCTGGTGGGGTTGAGGGTTCCGGGGGCGTGTCGGTGATTGGACCGGCCAAGGAACTGGGGACCAGAGGTGGTATTGGCATGGAGACGGGGCCCTCAGGAATGGCTGGCTCTGGTGTTCTGCCGGCTGTCTCTGATGGCTGCTCCCTGGAGGCCGGCTGTTCACTTACAGTTGGCAAGTTCTCCCCGGGCTCCTGTGTTCTGAGGCTTGGCAGGTCCTCTTCACTATCCTCTGGCTGGGACGTGGGTGACCTGGTTTCGGCAGGGAGGCGGCGGCTGCAGAGCTGGTCAATGTGCCGACGGGGCCCCTGGAGATAGGGGCCCGGTTACCCTGATGACCTTGGCTGGGGCCCATGCGGGGGCCCTGGAGAAGTTTTTTGCATAAACTGGGTTGCCTGGGGAGAATCCACGGGGAGCTGCTTGGGTTTTCGGGGCTGAACTGTGCTCTGGAGCCCGATCAGGGTGTAGGCGGTGGTGGTGCTCGGGGTTACCCGCTGCCCGAAGACGAAGGCTGCCAGTTGGTGGTCCCAGTCCCCATGGACGATCCGGTGGAGGGATTCCTTTGTCGTTCTCACCATCCGCTCGGCCTGGCCAGTGGTTGCCGGGTGGAAGGAAGCAGAGCAGACATGCCGAATGGCGAAGTAGTTCATGAACTCCTGGAATTCTGCCGAGGTGAAAGCCGTCCCATTGTCCGTGACCACTGTGTCGGGTATGCCATGTGTGCTCAAGACCCGCCATACGGCACAGATCCCTGCTTGGGACGACGTGGAGGAAACTGGAATCACTTCTAACCATTTGGTGTATGAGTCCACCAGGATGAAGAAGATCTGACCCTGGAAGGGGCCCGCAAATTCGAGGGGCAGCCAGGCCCATGGTTTGTGGGAGGATTCCCACTGCCGCACTGGGGGGTGGGGTGGCTCTGGTCGGGACTCCTGGCATGTCTGGCAGTGTTTGACACAGTCCTGTATCTCGCTGTTGTCAGATTCCACAGCCAACAACGGAGTACACGCTTATCAGAAAGGTTATACTTTATTGCAGAGCTATAGATGCAGTAACAAAGTCACTGTTAAGAATGGTGTCGCCCCTACAAGCATAATGGGATATTGAGTATTCGTATGCACACACACCCTTCCTTAGGCCAATTGGCCACATTCCCGTGCGTGGGAGAAGGAGCCCCAGGCCGTTAGAGCCGAAGCTGAGAACCGAAAGCGCTCCCATGGTTCCCTGAATCCCAGACACTACACACCACCTGCAAGGCCATAGATAAGCAAGCGTTACAGAAGCAAAGAAGGAATGCAGCGGTACTTGGTACACAGCAAGCAAGCACCCCACCCCCCAACCCTTATGGCAGCATAGCTGACAGCTGTCCATGCCTGGCCACCAAACGTAGCTGCAAGCCAGCGCTTTCATTCACATGATCCCAGGATACACGTCGTGTAAGGCTGTTAGGACTCGCTGGCATAGCGGGGCAGGAACAACTACCCAGCTGGTCTTTATATAAGTGTACTAAAGATCTTGTATACATATGTTTGAATGTGTGTCTATACTATGTTGTAATAGTGACCACTGAGGAAGACCAAACGCGTCTACTTTGTGAGCTACTGGCATTAAAGTTGTGAGCAAGAGATTTGGCTGCTGCATAAATTAGTTTGCTCTGGAGCCCTCCTTCCTGACCAGAGACAGAAATGTGTGAGCCGGAGGCAAAAGAACTGTGAGCTAGCTCACACTAACTCAGCTTAGAGGGAACACTGCCCACCAGTACCTTACAATAGATTTAACAACAGTAGAAACACAGACTGAATCAGCTGATACTTTTTCAATTGTACCTGAGCACTCCATTGAAGCTTTGAGGATTGCAGATTAGACCTAAGCAGATCCAGAGGCAAAGGAAATATTTTACATCTTGATGAGTTGCCCATGTTGTATCTCAAGAATATTTGACACCGCATACTCCATGGGTAAACATCTCAGTGTGAGTAAGGTCCATTATGTATACAAGCAATTTTATATATGTCTTTAATTAATAATTAATGGAGTGCTCTGTTTGAATTGTACCACTGAGGAAGGCTTATTGCCAAAATCAGTTTGGTATTGGTTTTTGTACATGGAGACATTATGTACCTTTTAGATTATGCTCCCTCTTAAGCTGTGTGAACTTTGTGAGCTACGGGCATTAAAGTTGTGAGAGAGCGATTTGGCTACTGCATAAATTAGTTTGCTTTTGAGCCATCCTTCCTAAGCTAAGACAAAAATGGGTGAGCCAGAGGCTAAAAAACTGTGAGTTAGTTCACACTAACTCAACTTAGAGGGAACACTGTTTTAAACCTGTATTTATATGATTGGACATTTGTCTTTATATTGAGATTTAGTACTTACATACTTAACCACAGGATTGTTGTTTTTAAGTGATATTTTAGCACTCGCAATTGTATGATTTAATTATATATTATATTTTGTACATGTGCACTACGTGCAGTTATATTTTACTTTCTTTTTCTTTGTTTCAACTTTTTTGAGTATCGTGATAAACCAATTCTAGTTAGTGTTGCAAGTAAAAGTAAACTTTGTCTGGCCTCTCCTCTGGCTCCCTGCAAGGAGAGCAGCCTCCCTATTCTCTGGGCTGTGGCCAGGCAGTTGCAACAGACAGGGTTGCCAGGTTCTCCCTGGTCACCATTGGGGGTGGGTGGGGAGCAGGGTTCCCAGCTCCAGGTTGGGAAACTCCTGGAGATTTGGGGGTGGAGCCTGGGGATGACAAGAATCTCAGTGGTGTACAACGCCATAAAGTCCACCCTCCAAAGCATCCATTTTCTCCAGTGGAATTGATCTCTGTAATCTGGAGATGAGCTGGAATTCTGGGGGATCCCCGGTTCTTACCTGGAGTCTGGCATCTCTATCTTGCTTATAGCGAGAACATTGGCACAAACAGAAGAAGGGAAAGGCGATGACTCAGTGGCGGAGCCTCTGCTTGGTAGGCAGAAGGTCCCAGGTTCAATCCCTTTTATCTCCAGTTAAAAAGGATCAGGTAATGGTGATGTGAAAGACTTCAGTCTGAGACCTTGGAAAGCTGCTACCAGTCTGAGTAGACAAGACCAACCTTGATGGTCTGCGTTAAATACTGGGTTCTGGATGCATTGCAGTGATCAGCTCTAGTTTATTTAGTGATTTCAGGAACACAACAAGGACACCCAGGTTTGAGCCCTGCTTATAAAGCATGCAAACACCACCCCACACCCCACCCCACACACCCCCACTCCCTAGGATAGGCTGTTTACATTACACTGCTCATCTATAGGTCACTTCCAGGATCCTGGTCAGCTATTGTTCTTGGGGAGCAAGCTCACCCAGTTCAAGGTCCACATTCAGGGATGACTTAGGCTCAATACATAACAGTCTGATTCAGTATAAGGCAGCTTCATATGTGTCCAGTGGCTGAGAGCACAAACTGTTCAGGGTTTTTGTGGCCCAAAACAGTACTTTGAAGTCTGCTTGGAAGCTGGAAGGATCCTGGAGAGTTCTTTTTTCTTCTTTGCCCTCTTCTAGGCGTGAAGCAGGGGTCACTGGGGGGGGGGGAGGTATTTTGTAAATTTCCTGCATTGTGCAGGGGGTTGGACTGGATGACCCTGGAGATCCCTTCCAACTCTATGATTCTATGATTCTGTGGCTAGCCACCAGGGCTGACTATAAAGCAGCAATGCCTATTCCCACTGATCTTTGTTTCTCTGTCTTGCCCATGCAGTGTAGGAGTTCCCTGAGTGGCAAGTCTGTCCACTCCAAGTCACTCCAGGACAGCAATAAACTGTGGGTTTTGTGGAGGAAGGGTTTGCTCTGTGACTTCTCAGTACCACAGCTGTCCCACCGCAGCACAGAGCTCCTTGACTGTCTCTGGACTCAGCAGCCATAGGAGACGTTGTTGCCAAAGGCAGATCCTTTGGAGAAATCTCTTTGAGTCCTTTCCAAGAAGCCTGGTGAATCAAATGTGGAATAGATTAAGCATGTAAATGAGGGACTGATTTATCTCCTCCTCACATGAAATCTCCTTCCAGTGCCCCCAAATTACTGGATTATTTATAAACTTTAAACCATCTAAATTAAATATGTGGGAAAACATACACGTACATGGAGTGTTTTTTCCTCCCCACAACATAATATTAAAGTCTTAATGCAAACCATGTTGTTTCAAAGGGAATGGAAATCAGTCCTGAAGCAAGCGCATGCAAAAGCATTTCTGTGCTGTATGAGCCCCATCCCCCATGCAATTCCTATGCAATGGCTCAGACTTTTTTGATGGGATGCAAAGGGCAATGGTGTAGGGTTGCCAGCTCCAGGTTGGGAAATTCCTGGATATTTGGGGGT
Organism: Gekko japonicus; assembly: GCF_001447785.1. NCBI lineage: Eukaryota > Metazoa > Chordata > Lepidosauria > Squamata > Gekkonidae > Gekko > Gekko japonicus. The sequence goes on along the minus strand of NW_015165833.1, from coordinate 272,214 downwards.
GGAGCCTGGGGAGGGCAAGGTTTGGGATGGGAGGGACCTCAATGGGGTATGATGCCAGAGAGCCCCCCCTCCAGAGCAGCCATTTTCTCCATGGGAACTGATCTCTGTCATGTGGAGATCAGTTGTAATTCTGGGAAATCGTCGGGCTCCCCCTGGAGGCTGGCAACCTTAGAAAGGAGAGAGAAAGTCAGGCCTGGGGCTCTTGGTGTGAAGGAGCTTCTCGGGATAAGCAGAGCCTTGTACACCAAATGCAGAGTCATTATTTGTCAAGGAGATTTGTCTAAATTGCATTTCCCCAGGCAGAAAAGTTTCTGCAGCTTTCCCCTAGTGAATATTGCATTAGTTGAAGTCAGAAGTGCTGTATCTCTTGTGAGATCTCAAGCTATTACAATTGATCTCCAGACAAACCGAGATCAGTTCCCTTGGAGAAAATGGTTGCTTTGGGAGGTGGTGGATTCTATGGCATTATATCCTGCTGAGGTCCCTCCCCTCCTCAAACCCCGCCCTCCCAGAACCTCCAGGTACGTATTTCCTAACTCAGAGCTGGCAACCCTGCTGGGGAGAGACAAGTGGTCACAGGGCTCTTCATGGCTGCCAGGGGGCTTCCATGTTTCTCCCATGTAAGTCCACCACCTTGCCTTTTAAGTGGCCCCAGGATAAACGCTCCAGCCCCCGTTTTGTGCCAGGGGAGGTTCAAGGACTGCTACAGCACTGCCAGGCAGAGGCCACGGGAAGCAATGTTTTCATTCGGTTGGCTGTCATTCTTAATATTATCCGCATGCAGTCAGATTCTGATCACTGTAGCTCAGTCCACCCAACAGTATGGTCTCATGAGTCATGATTAGACTAGGATCTGGGACAGCCAGGTATGAATCCTCACTATGCCACAAAGCCTTGCATCGGTCACACACTCTCATCCTACCTCGCATGGTTGTTGGGATGATAAAGTGGAAGAGAGGAGAATGATGTAGGCTGCTTTGGGTCCCCACTGGGGAGAAAGGCAGCGTAGTAGAAATGAAGTAAAAAAATAAGTCAATAAATACCAGAAGAAATGACAATGGTTCTTAACAAATGTGGATATCCCTTCAATGGGCCTTAATGGGTCTGGCCAAGCAGCCATCAGGACTCTGTGGTGATTCTGTTCAGTGGAAGGGAGTGGACAGGTATGTATGTGTGCATGAAAGGAAGATAGAGTCTCGAGGTTCATAATGACAGAGGAGCAGAAAGCCACTTATAAGAGTGGGCTAAGTACTGGGGGAGGTAGGTTCACAACCTCTAGGTGGTGACTGGAGGCAGGGGTCATTTAGTAGAAAAAGAGGTGCAGGAGCTCATTAGCATAACTCATTAGCATAACTCATTAGCGTAGGCCTCGCAGAGGAGGGAGAACTTGTGCTTGAATAAAACTTGGCCTTAAATATGCCACTGGACGGTTTTGGATTGCTAGCTATTGGGCGGGGGGGATGATGTGCAGATCTGTCCTGGCAGAGGCGGGAGAGCTTGTACCTGAATAAAACTTGGCCTTAAAGGTGCCACTGGACTGTTTTGGGCTGGGGGGCCAGGGGGAACTCTGCAACTTACCTGGCTGCTTCTTGTTCTGACTGAGGGCTGCTGGGAACAGGGAGTGAGGCTTGTTGCTCTTTACTGCCGGAGCTCAACTCCTGTGCGCTCCTGCAGGAAATGACCCCTGACTGGAGGCCTCCTGTGATTACAACTGACCTCCAGGTGAAAGAGATCAGGTCACCTGGAGAAAATGGCCACTTTGTAAGGTGGACTCTATGGTGTTATACCTCATTATACCCCATTATATGGCATTCTACCCCTCCACAAACCTGCCCCAAAATCTCCAGGTATTTCCCAACCCAGAGCTGGTGACCCTAGGGGCAGGGGTGCTTTCTCTGGGAATATTGTGTAGAATAGTGGACCTGCAACCCTGGTGTGGGTGGCCCAAGCTAGCCTGATCTTGTCAGATCTTGAAAGCTCAGCAGTTTGGGCCCTGGTTAGTACTTGGGTGGGAGCCTGCCGAGGAAGTCTGAGGTTGCTGTGCAGAGCCAGACAATGGTAAATCACCTCTGTCCATCCCTTGCCTTGAAAACCCGGGGGTTCCATTCGTGCAACTTGACGGTACTTTCCACCTCCTGTGGGTCTGCTTCACGGTTAGAGTACCACCGGTGCTCTGCATATGTATTTGTAAATAAAGCAAATACTATAAAAATCTTTGTTGCTGCTCCAGTGTCTACACACACACCCGCACTAAGCTGTGGCCAGAGACTCAAACCCACATTGGAGGAACTCCTTGGAGCATACTAACTCCAAGCCTTCTGCCACTTGTCCCACTGGCCTTCTTAGGAGTTGTGAGGCTGGCAGATCTTTTATCCCTGCGGTCTGGTACTCTGCCTGTGGATGGAAGCAGCATGACATAAGGCGGCTGTGGACACAGCAACTGACAGTGGTTGCCAACTTCCAGGAGGTAGATGGAGGTTTCCTGGGATTACAACTGATCTCCAGGTAACAGTGATCAGTACGCCTGGAGAAAATGGTCACTTGGAAGGTGGGCTCTATGGCAATATACCTCATTGAAGTCCTTCCCCTCCCCAGACTCCACCCTCTTCAGGCTCCACCCCCCAAATCTCCAGGTATGTCCCAGTCTGGAGCTGGTAACTCCATATTCTACATCCTTGTGTGCCAACAGACAGTGGTGTGCTGCTAGGGACTTTGATGAAGTCACTATGCAGTCTAGGGTTTGCGGGGGGGGGGCAGTTATCATAGCTTTACCCTCTCTGTAATGGCCACAGAACGCCAATTGTCTCTGCCCATGCCTTCCTAGTGCCCCACTGGCACAGAGTAAGACTGTAGTGCAAAGCGGCTGTTTGAACCAGGCCTGGGAATTGGTGTGAAGTCCATTTGGAGATGTGGCCAGCCCAGTGCTAATGAAAAATGAACCAGAGGAAAAACTGAAGTGCTCTCTGAGATAACTGAGTGTACAGCAAAGCAAATAACATTCTGAAACTAGAATTTTACAGCTCATCTCCATAAAGCTGTCCAGAATCCACAGATCTGTCTTGGATTCTCATGTTAAAATAATTTTCATTCTGTTAAAATGATAAAGGAACCCTTGAAATTTGGCAGTACTTGAGCGGCTCATGATGAGTTCATCACTTCATCAATAACACTTGGCAATAACAGTTCAGAATACATGCCCTTGGGGCAGGGGGAGCCAAGCCCCTCTCCTAGCCTTCTGGTTGGGCCATAAATAACTCTTGGCCATGATGTCAGAGGACACACCAGGCTCGATCACTAACACATGTAGGCCAGGGCAACTGGCTTCCTCTACCTAAGCCAAGCAGACCAGCAGAGCTCTGCACAGCCTCTATTATTTTATTTATTCATTTCACTTCCTTTGTACCCCACTTTTCTCCCCTACAGGGACCCAAACTGGCTTACAACATTCTCTCCTTCTCCATTTTATCCCCACAACAATCTTATGGGGTAGGTTAGGCTGAGAGCATGTGACTGACCCAAGGTCACCCAGTAAGCTTCCATGGCAGATCACGGGATTTGAACCTGGGTTTCCCAGATCCTAATCCGACACCCACCCCACTGCATCACACTGGCTCTGTAGTCAGTTGTGGGGAACGGACGACACAATCCTGAGGTCTGCTAGTTCTCAGCCCATCTGTTCATATTCCTTCCTCATTTATCTATTTTTCACTGTAATGGGGCAAATCCCCCTTCCCTATTGGTTGGTGGAAGAGCAGGAATAGTAAGAGAACTGGAACTTCCAGACAATTGGGGGGGGGGGGAGGTGGAAGAGAAATGTTGAAGGAATAACCATCTACTGATACTCAGACAGTGTTGAAATTGCTTTCAAGAAAGCAGCATATGGAGGGAGCTTGGCGCTACAGGTTTTTTGTGCCATGCCTGGAGGGCGAAATGTAGCCCCTTCTTTGAAAATGTGCTTCTCAGCAAGGAGCTGCACAAATTTGGGCGTTGCAGAGGAATCAGCTCTCCGTCCTCCGACCCCAGCTCATGCACAGTCACTAATTTGATTATTTGGATGTGAAGTGCAGCGGGTCAGAAACAGCCCCAGGCCTGAAGAAATACAAAAGTCCTCTCAGGCCGGCAAACGGATTTGTTTTCATGATGCAAGAGGAATCGCCTTCCACTTCGGTCTCTCTCTCCAGTTTGGCAGCAGAGACCCGCTTGCTGAGTGTTCGCCTGCCTAATGGTTAACATCCTTTCCTTATTAAGCAAAACATTTGAAGTGATTATAGTTTATTTACAACCGAAGTGGGCTTAAATGAGATTTAATTCCTCTCCCTTCTCCGCTGCTGGGCCTTCCGCCAGCAGACACGCAGCTGCCTTTGGCAAGCGGAAAACTGTTGGGAGGGAAGAGCTGGAGAAAGAAGCCTTATCATATCTCCACCTTGTGGCAGTGAAAGTCCCTCACATGAGAGCACAAGACATGGAAACGGGATGCCTTTTGCACACACCAGCCACTCCTCTCTCACTCTTGCTGGCACCCTTTTGGGCATGAACATTAACAAGCAGAGAGCCCCCCCTTCCAGCTGTTCTGATGGACAGCATGCTTTGGCCATGGCACACAGCTAACAGATACTGAGGAATGAATCAGACCCTCACTCCAGGGTCTCAGGAGGAGGTCTTTCACATCACCTACTGTCTGGTCCTTTTACCTGGAGACGCTGGCAATGGGACCTGGAACCTTCTGCATGCAAAGCAACTGAGCCACAGCCCCCCCGCCCCCGGCACACGACATTTATTGATTGATTTGATTTGTACCCCGCCCTCCCTGCTGAGGCAGGCTCAGGGCGGCTTACATAAAAATCGCAACAGATAAAACAACAATTTAAATATCAGCATAAAACACACAAACATAGATACGCAGAGGGTTCCTAGCTCTGTCACTGGCAGGATCACCAGTTAAAAGGCCCTCAAACCTCAAGATTAGGAGAGCTCTCTCTGTGCTTGAGACCTGTCAGTCAGCACAGACAAGACTGGGTAGAGAAGGCCTGAAAAAATTGTGGGGGAGGGACTATTTTTCATCCTTGTGGGTTTTTCCTACAGTAAAAAAATAGAAGTTAGGGAGCACTGAAAAACAACACTCCTATTTTTTATTTTATTTTTTGAATGAGGGAAATACTTTCTAAGACAAGGGTTTACTCAGTCAGAATGAATAGTATGAAGATTTTCATGTAAGACCATCCACAGCTTGGAGAACAATTCAGGAGTGGACGTAGCTTACTGGAAGAGCATTTGTTTGGCATGCTGAAGGTCCCAGGTTCAATCCCCAGCATTTCCAGTTCAAAGGACCAGGCAGCAGGTGACATGAAAGACAGCTCTGCCTGAGACCCGGAGAACCACTGCCAGTCTGAATAGACAATACTGACCTTGATGGACCAATGGTATAAGGCAACTTTGTGCCTCATGTGTTATAATTCCTGTGCATTCTGTAGCCATATTCAGCACTCAGCTCCAAGATGCCTTCCTGCACCTTGAAGGATCTGACACCTTCACGAGAGGACAGGGCATCCCTGCTTACCTTCCTCTGGTGACCTTGAACTCAGTGGAGCTCATAGAACTCAGGACCCTGGATCTTCAGTCCTTTGGACCTGGCCCCCTGTGGTCAATCTTTGCAGCCTTAGACTGTGACAAAGACTGGGAAACTAGGAGCTTATTGCCTTGTTTTTCAGGTGATGCTAATATTTGCAAGAATGTGAATAAACTTGTCTACAAGCAACGAATATGCTGTAGCCCAATCTCACCAGATCTCGGAAGCTAAGCAGGGTCGGCCCTGGTTGGTACTTGGATGGGAGCCCACCAAGGAAGACAGTGATTGCTATGCAGAGGCAGGCAATGGCTAGCCTGATCTTGTTAGATCTTGGCAGCTCAGCAGAATCAGCCCTGGTTGGTACTTGGATGGGAGACCACCAAGGCAGTCCAGGGCTGCTGCATTGAGGCAGGCAAGGGCAAACCACCTCTGAATGTCTCTTGCCTTGAAGACCCTACAGGGTTGCCATAAGACAACTGCAGTTTAATGGCAAGAAATGTGGGAAACACTGTACTCGCCATGGTCTCCATGACCTCAGCCTTCCTACCCAATACTACCTCATCTTTATCAGGATCCAGTTTCACCTTTAGCCATCTAAGTGCTACAGCCAGGCACTGCCTCAGGGCTGCTACAGCACTGCCAGGCAGTCTGAACAAAGAAATACAGAGCTGGGTGTCATCAGTACATTGGTGATCACTGCTACATAAGCCCACGTGTGGGTCCAGGGGGCATAAACCTGTGTGGACCAAGGCCTCATGCTCCTTCACCAACCTTTCTCAGCTTTACAACCTTTCAGCCAACCTCTTGCTTTGTACCTCTTTGTACGCTGGCCCTCAACAGAAATAGTGGGTGTGTGCACCCAAAATATCACAAATAAAACTAGCATCCAGGTCATAAAAAAGAGAGAACCTTCCTGGAGAAGTCTGTGTTTATTCAAGAGAGGACATAGTGGGATTCCTACAGGCTCCTTACAGCAGAGCCAAAACTCTGTCACATTACTCCAAGCCAACTCTTCTTGAAGGCATAAACAAGAGAAATCGGTTGAGAAAATAAGATTACGTGAAGAATAATGATAGATGAAATAGTTGCGAAATTGTAAAGAGAAGATACGCATGCAGAATGCTAAATTGGAACTTTGAATATTTCTGCAATTTTCTCTTCCTCCTTCTTTTCCCTTTCCCTAGTCTTTATATAAACTAATACAATTATTTTTTTAAAAAAACCCAAAACAAGAGGAATAGCTTCTTGTGAGTCAGGCCGCCAACTCCTCAGAATTTCTACTGACCACAAGCTATTTTTGCAGGAAGGCTTTGTCTCCACATCCTGGCTGCTCTGACTTGGCTGGGCATGGAAAGAGGTCACCCCAGAGAGTGCCTCTCCCGGGGATCTGTGAAGGTATCAGGAAGCCCCAGCCAAGAAGCTGAGCCTTGGCTGCAAGGAGGAAGTGAAGTCAGCACAGGAAGGGAGAGGCTTGTCAATCCACTGAGGCGAACAAAGCTGCTTGCAAAGTTTGAGTCCAGGGGCACCTTGAAGACCAACAAAGTTTTATTCACGGTATGAGCTTTTGTGCGCCTGCACACTTCCTCAGACAGCTGTTTGCAGGCAGGCTGTCTCCTTCTTCTGACAGGGAGGGAGGAATCTGCTCCCCCCATTACTGCCACCCGTCATAGCAAAGAACAAATGGAAACAGTAAAACTAAGGCACCTGCTGCTGAGTCCCTGGAGCAGGTGGTCAAAGAATGAAGCAACACCTCTGGGCTCCTCACTGCATCTGACAAGGATGGGAATCTCCCTATAGCTTGGGCTTTGCAGAACGGGCCCAGAGAAAACAGAAACAGAGTGAGGACAGCAGCAAGCAGTCTCCCTGCAAATTGGCAGGAGGCAAGACCAGTCCTGAAGCGATCCTGATGGCCTGGTGGTCAATCCAGCACAGTAGTCTGCACCTCCAGCACCCCCAAATTGCCACTGTGGCTCTGTTCATATATTACAATAAACCACTGTTTATGAATGGCAGTTGATTCTAAATGCAAATGGTTGGTCTAAATGCAAATAGTCCCACCAACCAGGATTTCCAGTTTGAGTTTGCATCTGTTTATAAGCCATAGTTTATACTAACTGTGAATCCACATTGCCTATCTTGGCTCGGACCCACCAGAGCTGCCTCACTGTGGAATGCTGCTTCCTCACCTTACCCCTCCCACAGCAACCAAGGATGCGTCCTGAAATGCTGTTCCTGGGAGAAAGGAAACAGGTGGTGGGGAGGGCAGAGTTGTGCAGCAGGAAGGGGGGGGGAATTCACTGAAACTTCCCACCCACGTGAAGCTGCCTTATACTAAAATAGATCCATGGGTCCATCAAAGTCCATATTGCCTACTCAGACTGGTTGTGGCTCCCCATGGCTCTGCCTAAGGGCTTTCCCATCTGATCCTTTTAAACTGGAGATGCTCAGGGCTGAACCTGGCCAGTTTGGTGTAGTGGTTAAGTGCACGGACTCTAATCTGGGAGAACCGGGTTTGATTCCCCACTCCTCCACTTGCACCTAAGAGCTGTTCTTGAAAAAGAGCAGTTTCTGTCAAGAGCTCTCTCAGCCCCAGCTGCCTCACAGGGTGTCTGTTGTGGGAAGGGGAGGGAGTGTGTAAGCCGCTCTGAGACACCTTTGGGTAGCAAAGGGCGGGGTATAAATCCAATCTCTTCTCTTCTTCTTCTTCCATGCTAAGCAGAGCCTCTACCACTGAGCCATGGCCACTCCCACCTCTGTGCCAATGTCCCTGCTATAGCCAAGCCTTTCGTGAGGAGCACTGCCTGGCCAGAGCCCACAGAATACTGAGGCTGTCTTCTTTGTACAGAGACAGAGAAGAGGCCAAGCAAACCAGGGCTTGCACCTGAAGGCGGCATCTTGGGGATCCAGGATTCCCAGGGGCAACGTCAATATCCTGGTACAGGGAATGCACATGCTGAGGGGCAGGCATAACAGCACAAGAAGAGCCCTGCTAGGTCAGACCAGTGGTCCATCTAGTCCAGCATCCTGTCTCACGCAGTGGGCAACCAGTTCCTCTGGAGGGCCAACAGGGCATAGAAACTGGGGGCTTCCTAAGATGTTGCCTCCTGGAACTGGTATTGAGAGGTTGACTGCCTCTCAGTGCAGAGGTTCTCTTTAGCATTCCGCAGAAAAAACCCTACTCTCCCAAGAAGTACAGGGGGTAAGAGAGAGAGAGAAAGGCAAAGGTACTCCAGCCTCACACCGTATTGCTTGGGTCTGGGAGACAGATGACCAGTGTCCTGCTCATCTCACCCCAAGGAGGACAACCACGCTCCCATTCAGAGCTGCGGAGGCTCATGGCGAGGGGAACAGGAAGTGCTTATCCAGATCTGGGATCGGTTTTTCAATTATTCATCCTCGGCTGTGATTGACATTCCCACTGAGTGACATTCCCACTGAGCCCTTCATCTGCACCCACTGGGTCAGTTAAAAAAACAACAACAGAGAGAGGGAACTGGTTGAATTTGGAGTCACAGATGGGGAAGAACTACTTCAACATTCAAGGGCACATCATCAGTTTTTATTCACGCAGAGAGCCTCCCCACCACACCTCAAATGGTGGCGAGGAGCCCAATGGCAGCAGCCCACAACTGCTGCCCCTTTTCAAAGGCTGCTCACTCCCAGCCATGTCACCGGCCTACGGATCCAGGCTTGGTGGGAAAGCCCAGTGCAAAGTGGTGTGAGAGCTTCTGGGGCCACACTGCAGGGGCAGATCCTCAGCCGGCTTCCAGGAAGAAGGAGACCTTCAGTATCACATCTGAGAAGAAAGATCAGAAGAAAGTCCTAACAAGCCCCAGCAGCCGAGCAAGTTAAAGCCATAGAATCAACTCATTCAGAGACATGCAGACTCAGAGAGGACCTCATGGCCACTAACCCCATGATCTAGAAAGCTGATACAGGACAGTGACTAAGAGACTGGGTCAGAAGTTTGATCTCTGCAGTTGTACTCTCTCCCGGCCTTAGCTCCCCCTCCCCGCACCTGCTGTATGGAGACTGCACTGCCTTACAGGACTATTAACAAACAAACATATACTAAGTGCTGTAGACATTCTACACTGCTATATAGTTCATACAGTTTTCTACACAGTTGTCGCAGCCTTAATAACTCTGACTAGCCAGAGCTCATCACATCTGAGAAGCTAAGCAGGGGAAGCCCTGGTTAGTATTTAGATGGGAGACCACCAAGGAAGTCTAGAGTCACGATGCAGAGGCAGGCAATGGCAAACTGCCTCTGTTCTTTTCTTGCCTTGAAAACCCCACCAGGGGTCAGCATAAGTCAGTTGCAACTTGACAGCATTTAATTATTAATTATACAGTTTTGGGGCCTTGACCTGGATAGCCCAGGCTAGCCCAATCTTGTCAGAACTCGGAAGCTAAACAGGGCCAGCCCTGGCAAGTACTTGAAAGGGCGACCTCCAAGGAATACCAGGGCCAGGACGCAGAAGCAGGTAATGTCCTAGCCCCGCTAGGGGTTGCCGGAAGTCACCATGACTTCCAGGCTCGCAAACATACAAACACAAATACAAAAAGAAAAATTATACCGTTTTTGCTATCATAATACACAGGGATAAGTCTTGACATATTTGGGGGCAGTTTCTCTCCAGTGCTCATATTCTAGGGTCCCGTACAGCTCGCCCTACCCCCAAAGGCAAGATCCTCCCCATGGCTATGGTTACCTTCAACCATGTTTTGGAGGCTGTGCTGCAGCACCTGCTCCCAGGCCTGTGGAAGAGTCTGCATCTTGGGCAAGTCTTCATATGTGACCTGGAGAAACAGCATCTTGACCTCCAGGCAGCTTTTCCAGAAGTTAAGAACACTAGAGGAACAGGGGCCTAGAGAGGCTGGGATACAGGAAGTACTGCACCCACCACATCCTGTACAAATCAGAGGGGCAAAACAGATCAGGAAGAAAGAGATGGGTGGAGCCATCCAGAAGTCCTGAATCCTGTCACTGCTGATGGGAAGGTTATTCTGAAAGCACTCTGACTACCCCCCCCCCCCGCTTTCTCAGCTTGTTAACGGTGAACAGTGGAGGAAGGATCCATGGGTCATTGGCAGACTATATGCGTTGGGGTTAAGAGGGAGCTGGCTGAAGTTGAATCCATTCAAGACAGAGGTCATGTGGCTGGGAAAGACTGAAATGCTAGCTGGAGGGTCACTCCCGAGACTCAATAGTGGTCAGTTGACAGCTGTAGACTCTGTAAAGAGCCTGGGGGTGTGGCTGGATTCTGTACTATCATTGGATATGCAAGTGTCCACGGCAGCGCGGTCAGTGTTTTTTCACCTGCACCAGGCCCGCCAGCTGGCTCTTTATTTGTCTGGGTTACACCTTGCCACATTGATCTATGCATCGGTCACCTCCAGACTGGACTAGTGCAATTCACTCTACATAGGGCTACACTTGAAAGCGCTTCAGAAACTCCAGGTGGTCCAAAATGCACCTGCCAGGTTACTGACTGCAACATCATGGTCAGTTCATATAACTCCAATTCTGCGGCAGCTGCACTGGCTACCAATTAGTCTCCAAATCCAAGTTAAGGTGTTGTTTACCTTCAAAGCCCTCAAGGGTCTGAGACCCTCATATCTACGGGACTGTCTCTCCTGTTTTGATCCTGTTCGGTCCTCATCTAGAGGCCTCTTGCAGGTGCCTGGCCCCAGGATGGCTCGGTTAGCTGTCACCAGGGGAAGGGCCTTCTCAGTTCTGGCCCCTACTCTGTGGAATGCACTCTCGGATGATACCTGTATGCCCTGCTGGACTTTTAAAATTTCTGCAGGGAATGCAAAGCTGATTTATTTAGGTTGGCCTTTGAAGGGTAACCACATTCAGACTGCTGTAAAAGTGGTACGGTCGGTGATAGTCACATATTTCAATATTTTAATGCTAATATTTTATATTTGCTATTTGTTTCTATGTTGTTTTTTCCTTATTGGTTTTAATATTGTAAGTCGCCACGAGACCCTTCGAGTGTGCGGCAACTAAGAAGAAAATCTAATAAATAAAGAGCTCCAGTTCCAAACATCTCCAGTCATGAGGTGCCAGGAAAAGCATTTCTCTATCAAAGACCTTAGCCAGCTACTGCCAGTCAAAGCAGATGATACTGGGCTCCAGTTGCCTTTTCAAACTGCTCCAGATGTTCCAGGTGACAGCCAGGAAGGGCTTGAGGGCCTGCAGCTCCCCCCAGCATTGCCCCTAATCTACAGTCCTTCAGCACAAGACAGGCGTTGTTCCCTTTCCCCTTCAGTCAGAACACAGTCTGGCTTCAAAGGACATCACGGGGAGAACTTGTTCAAAGGATACATGCTGTGATAAAAAGCTTCCATGTCCAGCAGCCACTCTAGCATATCTGCCAATGATGGGCAAAGCACAGAGCGCTGGAAAGCACTCTCCTGGCACAGGCCTTCTTGCTGCTCATAGAGCTGGAAAATAGAGGCTACGTGAACGCCAACTGTATCCCGCACTTTCTGCAGGTCAAGTCTACATACAAAACAGAAAACACATCATAAAATGCAGCTATATGGAGCAACTCTGGACAATGCAGGAAGTTCCTACAATCACATGCTGAACACCCCCCCGTACGTGCAAGCTCATGTAGGGGATAAGGTGTGCGTCACTTCCTGGGCAAGTCCAGCTGACCCTTGTGGGCAATGCTTGCTAGCATTCCTCAAAGAAAAAGCTTGTCAGAACTTGGAAGCTAAGCAGAGTCGGCCATAGTCAATACTTCCACCAAGAAAAACGGGGCTGCTATGCAGTGAAAGGTAATGAAAACCCCATGAGGCATTGCAGTCAGACTGCACCTTGACGGCACCTTCCACCAGCTCAATGAATCTGTGTTGGTTCACTGTGTCCCTCAACAGCAAGTGGGACTCAGATTAACATCAGACTCCCAGCCCGGCTGATCTTTGGCTGGAACGCCCTGTGGATGAGCTTGCCATGAGTCAGTTGCGACTCAAAAGCACGTTCTTCTTCTTCTTCAAGGAAAAAAAAGTCAGCAGTTTTGGAATGACTCAACGTATTGTAATGGGCTTGGACAGCTCATTGAGTGGCCATGTGCAAAGTCACTGATACTCAGTAAATTGTCTCATGGGGTTCTATGATGAGACTTCTAAACACACTAGAAACCGCTGTAGAATAAGCAGTCAAATTTACCTCAATGCTGCAAAAGTGATATACCCTGCCAACAGAAGTAGTAATGAAATAGTTTATAATGTCAGTAAAAACTGGTGACTTTCAGGAGTTGCCAAATCCTTCTGACAAACGTGCACCAGCCCCTGAAATCCCCCACCCTGCACTGTACATCACACCACACGAAAGGTAGTCTTACAGTTTTCCCCATAGCTCTTCCATCAAAGCTTCCGCTGCACATTGCTGGCGGCATCTAAGTCTCTCTGGCAGACTTGGGAAGTCTCGCAGTGGAGTGTTGGCAAAGGCCACTTTTTGGGATGCCTGCATCTGCTCTGCCAGGTTGCTCAGAGAACCCAGAAGAGACGTACACGCAGCCAGTGCAGTCTTCCAGGTTTCATGCTGCTCCTGGAGGGCACGAAAACACTTCTGCAGGAAGCAGCGTAGGGTGTGAGGGAGAAGTGAGTCATCTGAGGCCATCCTAGGGGCAAACAAACAGAACTGGGGCTAAAATGAGCCATAGGCAAAAAGCTGCTGGTTATGATAGCAGAACATGCAAGTTGTGATTTTCTAGATTTGGGTTGATGTTATCCCCATTTGCTGTAGTGGTTTGGTGTAGTGGTTAAGTGTGCGGACTCTAATCTGGGAGAACCGGGTTTGATTCCCCACTCCTCCACTTGCACCTGCTGATGTGACCTTGGGTCAGTCACAAGCTCTGGCACAGCTGTCCTTGAAAAAGAGCAGTTTGTGTCAGAGTTCTCTCAGCCCCACCCACCTCACAGGGTGTCTGTTGTGGGGAGGGGAAGGGAAAGGAGTTTGTAAGCCGCTCTGAGACACCTTTGGGTAGTGAAGGGCGGGGTATAAATCCAATCTCTTCTTCTTCTTCTTCTGAATTACATTTTTATTTCCATTGATTTATACAGGAAACATTGCCAGGTTTGACTTTGTTTCCTATCCAACTGGGGTGTTTTTTTTTGCAGAGACGCACCAACTCCTGGGTGCCACCTGCCAAAGTTTAGACAGGCAACACAATGAGCTGCACTTTTAAATTTAAATTACAAGTTTGATTTGCAAGGCAGGCCCAGAGAGGCATTTGGCAACCCAAGAAATCAGCCATGGCTGGCCACTAGAAGTCTCAAGTCAGGGCAAACCATAGGCATTGTTTGTATCTTGTGGAAGAAACAGACAGCTTTACAACTGCTGGCATTTGGGCATCCAAGACAGGGAAGGCAGCACTAAAGGCATCCTGCTTGCATCCCTGGAAGACAGCAGAAGTGCAGCAGGCTCACTAAATTCTGATTTACAGAATTTACCTACTGCTAAATAGGAAGTAGGACACCATCTTGCCTTTGTGGTTCCACAACTTAATATATTATTTTAAGTTAATTACTACAAGTAAGTACTAGTAACAAGGAAGAGGAAAGTGCAGAGGCTGGCACTTGGGCCTTCTCTGTGACTTTAACATGATATATGAAGCTGACATGCAGAGTCAGGCCTCTGGTGCATCAAGGTCTGCATTGGCTAGTCTCAGGAGGGAGGGGCTTCGGCGCATCGAGACAGTCGACACTGTTTCTCATTACATCCTTGAGGATAAGCTGGTTAAGTGTGGGCTGGATGGTGCAACCGTTGGATGGATTCATGGTTGGTTGAAAAATCGTACCCAACAAGTGCTCATAAATGACTCTGCATCTACGTGGAGGGAAGTCTCGAGTGGAGTGGTGCAGGGCTTGGTCCTAGGCCCGGTGTTGTTCAATGTTTTTATAAATGACCTGGAGGAAGACATAGAGGGGATGCTTATCAAATTTGCAGATGACACGAAGCTGGGTGGGATTGCTAATTCTGAAGAAGACAGAGTCAGGATTCAAAATGATCTAAATAGGCTGGAGCAGTGGGCGGAGACAAATAAAATGAATTTCAATAGAGAGAAGTGCAAAGTCCTACACTTAGGTACAAAAAATCAAAAGCACAGATATAGAATGGGAGGGACTTGGCTTGACAGCAGCACATGTGAAAGGGATCTGGGTGTTCTGGTTGATCACAAGATAAACATGAGCCTGCAGTGAGATGTGGCTGTGAAGAAAGCTAATACAATCTTAGGATGCATTAACAGAAGCATTGTGTCCAGATCACGGGAGGTGGTAGTTCCGCTCTATTCTGCTATGGTCAGGCCTCACCTGGAGTACTGTGTCAAGTTTTGGGCACCACATTTTAGGAAGAATGTTGACAAGCTCGAGTGTGTCCAGAATAGGGCAACCAGGATGGTGAGAGGGTTGGAATCCAAGTCTTATGAGGAAAGGCTGAAAGAGTTGGGTATGTTTAGCCTGGGAAAGAGAAGGCTTAGAGGGGACATGATTGCAGTCTTCAAGTATCTGAAGGGCTGTCATGTAGAAGATGGATTGGATCTATTCTCTCTTGCTCTGGATTGCAAGACTAGATCTAATGGGTGGAAATTACAAGGGAGTTGTTACCGGCTAAATATCAGGAGAAACTTCCTAACTGTAAGAGTGGTTGAGCAGTGGAACAGTCTGCCTCGGGAGGTGGTGGGTGCTCCTTCGCTGGACATTTTCAAGCGGAGGCTGGATGACCATCTTTCAGGTATGTTGTAGGGCTATCTTCAGACTATGCTCCTGCAGAGTGCAGGGGGTTGGACTAGATGATCTGCAAGGTCCCTTCCAACTCTAACATTCTGACACCAGGAACTGCTCCTGGCTACGACTGATTCTTCATTCTTTCTAGGGGGGTTTCAGGGGATCCTGAACCCTACTGAACCTCCTGGAGGGAGTTCTGGAGCAAGGGACTTGATTCGGGCCCTTTGCTTGAGGCAACAAGCAGGTGGAAGCCCTGAATCGTCCCAGAAGCAGGGAATGGAGAATACCAGTTATGGCAGCCATAACAGCACCAGATGTTGCCCCCAAAGCAAGAGAGTTATTTTGAGCCTCATCCAGAACACCGATGAAGACATGCACCTGTGAGTACCTGTAACAACAACAGCAACATTGAAGAGTATGATGATATCTTTGAATAAGCCCCTTTAAATCTCCAAAATGATACAGAAAGGAGAGACAACAGAGCCTAGCCAAAGAGCAGGACTCCAAGCAAGATGATTCAGCCTATCGAATTTCCTTTCCAGCCAAAGAGAATATAAGAAGATACACAGGACAAATTAACGGACCTATGAAAAATATGACAAACTTTAATTTTTCAAAGGGTAAAGAAGATACAAGAGGATCTATTGTAAAGAGAAATCAAGAAGCTACACAAGACAGGAATCCTTAACTACTCCAAGAAATGAATACAGATGGGAAGAAGCAAAGGCAAATTTTTCCACATACAAAGAGAAAAGGCATAGGATTATGACTGTAATGGAAAAAAGAGCACAGAAAAAGAAAAAAAGAATTAAATATAACTAGAGTGATATAAAATGTTTTGGTCTATGTGTAACTGACTAAAATGAGTTATAGCTGAAATTGATTTAACAACACAATAGTAAAGATTATGAATGTCAATTAAAATATGAAGTAAATATGTGATATTATGAGTAAAAACAAAAATATAAAAATAAAAGTATAGATAATTTGTGTATAGTAATAAATATGTAACTTACAGCTGTAACCCATTAAGAAAATCTTATCGGATTTGGATTTTAATGAAGATATCAGTATGTTATGAGAACGTTGCTATTTACATTATGTTTTCATGTAGAGTAATATAGGGAACTCTGGTTTAGGTGTGACTGATTCAAATGAACTTTAGCTGAAACTGAACTGGATCTTATACAAGAGTTTAACATGAAGTTAGAATGGAAACTGGTAATACCTTTATTCCGGTTTTTATTTACATACTGCTTTTCCCCCCTTAAAGATGTCAATACAAATCAAATTTATTAAGAACAGTCATAAGACCAGCAAAATAAACCAAAATAGTACAACACCGAGTCTACGACATAGAATCCTTGCAGCCTTAAATACGAAACCGGTCAATTCCGTCATTAATGGCTCGGGTTACAGTACATTCTACGCTTTTTAATTACCAAATAACAATATTTAGCAACATTGCGTGAGACAGAATCATAAGTATCAGCCAATAAAAACTTCATCAAACATTCCTCGGCATATGTAAGATAATTAGCCAAGGGTTTAAAACGTGAGAGAAGGGGTATCAACAACTGCTGTCTCTCTTCGTCGTACTTAGGACAATGGAGTAATATATGGGAGGCCGACTCCACCTGCTCTAACAGACAGAGCAAATTCTCTGGTGCATGGGAGTCCGGGTATATCTACCATAAGGTACTGCTGAGGGTAACGCATCAAGCCGTGCTCTAGTAAACACCCATCTATGTTAGGGTTTTTTATGAGACCAAGGTAAGATGCGGCATTTAAACTTGGTCCCAGCTTTAGTCTCTTATAATAGGAAGGCAGGGCTGCATAGTCGTTTTGTGCTTCAATATCCTTAAATCTTTGATATATTAAGTTCTTTGCATGCTGCAACCCTCCCTCTAGCAAATTTTCAGGATCTAACCCAATTGATTTCAATTTATCTACTACTCTAAGAGCCCATTGGGGATATGGTGTTGATGACAAAAGATCAGAAATAAGTCCCACCGGATTCAGATGGGACTTAACCCAATAGTTACTCCTCTGTATCCAAATATTCAATGTAACAGTAGATAAACCTGCTTCTTGTCTTAAGCCCAAATTTGCAGTACCTTTTGGGGCGTTGAAGAGTGCTCTGAGAAATTTCGATTGTACTAACTCTAGATCAAAGATGTCAAGTAAAAAGATGGTTAACATGTCCTTTTTTGTCATACATAGTAGAAATATATAAGCTTAACCTGATTTTAGATTATATATAGTAGAAATGCTAGTAGTTTATTTAGATTTGTGTTAGACTAAAGAAATAAGCAGCTTTTAATATATAGTGTTGCTAAGATGGAAGTTTCTGATATGGTAAAATATTAGTTAACGTTGTTATGTATAAGAAATTTGATTAGATACATTGTAACACTCGGGTTTTTTATTTTTTCTTTCTGAAAATCAATAAAATATTCTTTTTTTAAAAGGTCTGCATTGGCTAGTCAGATAGTGATCACTCCTGTACATACTGTAATACATACACAACATATTTTAAAGATGTGCTTGTTGTTTAAATGTGACTAATTTTGCCCACAATACAAAAAATATTTTTACTGCTAGAAAGTTTTACTCCTAGAACTCTTATGACTGCATGCGGCAGTTTGTCTAAGTAACACATTGTTTGTTTACTGAAGGCAGCATCCTGGCCAAGCTAACTGCTTCAGCAACTCAGGCGTCAGCCTTGAACCACCATCATTGTGGAGAACATCCTAGTCATGCACTGCCAGATTCGTCCCTTCTCTTCCCAGGATGCCAGTTCACTGGAGGGGCTTGACCAGAAAGCACTTTACTGGGCTCTGCTCATCACTGTCGCCCTAACAAGCTCTAGAAAAAATAGATTATTGTCTTCTCAAAACACAGCACCAGCTGGAGGGGCGGCTTGAGTGCTGCGAGATCTGCTACTAGGACAGCCATCCCCCCCCCCCCCCTTTCTGCCTCTCCTGTGCCTGAAGCTGTGCCAGCTCATGTGCCCACTGGCTGAGTAAATGCAAACGCCACCGTCACAACCTCTGATTCGGGCAGACAGCTTCCTACAGTCACCGCAGGACAAACTGCCTAGTGGGATGCTGGGCTGAACTTTTTTGTCCTGGACGGTGAAAACACCGGAACCTTCCACGGTGCATTACATGTCGACCAGGGACAAAAGTGTCCCAGCTCCGCCGCCCCGACCTGCACGACACCGAAACTCAGGGCGCGAAGGAGCTGAAATCCCGGGAGCGCCCCAGAACCAGCCCGCTGAATCCCTTGCCTCACCTGCCAACACCCGCCCGGCGCTGTCCAATACAGTTCCGGGGCCGCAGTCATGACGCTCTGCCGGAGAGATCAGAGAGATGAGCGGTATAGAGAGCCGTTTCGCGCTATCCCGCCGAAGCAAGGGGGCCGCGTCGGAGAACCTACACCGTGTCCTGCCGCCGGCCTTTGCGCAGACGGCTCCCTCCAGCGGCGTCCGGGCTCAAGGAAGGGCGCCTTTACGTGGCAGTTCGCCGGGCCAGCCACCAGCAGCGTGCATCCGGGGCCCCTACAGCTCCCGTGACCCGGTCGTGCTAGAGGAGCACGCAGGCCGGCTGAGAGCGGTCGCCCTCCGCAAAGTGGTGCGGCGCGCTGGGGAGCGGACTCTGTTCGAGAGCCTAGAAAGGCGTTGTTAGCACCCGGGAGGGATTGTTCTCTTTTTACACCCGGGGCGGAGTTTGACATCCGGCCTGAGAATTCAGGAAAATTCGTACCGTTTTATGTCGCTTGGCTGGTGCGAATCATTGGGCTGTAGAACGGTGTGGTATGGTCCGATCTTAGAAGCGAAGCAGGGTTGGGTGAAAACCACCAAGGAAGGCTCTGCAGAAGAAGGCAACGGCAAACTACCTTTACTTCTCGCTTGCCCTGAAAGCCCCTGTCTGGGTTTCCTTGCCATACGTTGGTTGCGACTTTATGGCACATGTATAATAAAAGGTATTATGTGGATTGTGGCCTAGTTTTTTTGGGTTCAGGAGCATTGCTCCTGGCCCTTGCACAGACAGCTTTGCAGAGTGCCCTTTGTGCCCACTGGGTTGCTGCTCTCAGGAACATTCATTTCAGTCTAGTGCTGCAAGGGATCCCCTAGTCATTCCCCTCATCTGTCTCACTTCCTCAGATATAACAGGAAGAAAATAATTTCCCACATTTTTACACAGAAAAGGGGGAAAGAGGGAGGAGTTGAGCAAAGAAGGGCCTGGCCTGTGGGGTTCTGCAGGGGTCATTTTTATTCCCCATGCTATTTAATATCATGCTATTTAATATCAAGACGTCATCAGGACTCGAGGTTTGGGCTGTGGTGTCACCAATATGTGGATGATATCCAGCTAACCTTTTCTCCATCCGCCATCTAATTCCAAGGAAGCTGTTGATGTGCAAAACCAGTTCTTGAGGTCAGTAATGGACTGCATGTAGGTGAACAAGTTGAAACAATCTGTCCTGACAAGACAGAGGTGCTCTGGGTTAGTAGAAGTACAGACCAGGGATTTCAGATTTCCCGGCTTCGATGGGAGTTACACGCCCCTTGAAAAACAGCTCAGGAGCGCCGCTCGACACAGCAGTCACCTTAGAAAATCAGGTGGCTGCTGTAGTTAGGACTGCTTTTGGCCCAGCTTCAGCCAATGTACCACTTGCACCTATTCCTGGCTCAGCCTGATCTAGGCACAGTGACATGCCTTAGTTGCATCTAGGCTGAACTGCTGCAGTGTACCATACTTGGGGCTACCCTTGAAGAGTGTTCAGAAGCTGTGGCTGGACTGATGATCAGAGCCAGGTACTGGGATCACATGACTCCAATGCAACAGCAATTACACTGGCTTCTGATCTACTCCCAAGCCTAATTCAAGGTGTTGGTTTTGACCTTTAAAGTCCTACATGGCTTAGGACTGGGTTATCTGAAGGACAGTCTTATTTATTTAGTTTGATTTCTTAACCGCCCTTCCCCCGCTTACTTGGGGCTCAGGCGGTTTACAACAACATAAAATCCAATTTTAATACCAGTTAAAACTACAAAATTCCATATTAAAACATTCAGCATAAGTATTTAAGCACTTTAACAAGATGGCATATTTCACCTATAGATTTTTAGCATTCAGATTTTCATAAGGGGGAGGGGAGGGTGCCGGGTAGATGTAAGGGAACCGTTGCTGGCCTCAACCAAAGGCCTGGCGGAACATCTCTGCCTTGCATGCCCTGCAGAACTTTAGTAGGTCAGACAGGGCATGGATGTCATTCGGCAGCGAGTTCCACCAGGCTGGGGCCAAGGCTGAGGAAGCCCTGACCCTGGCTAGCCGATTATCTTTGGGGCCAGGAATCACCAAAGAAGCTCATGGTGGGTACGCGCGCAAAAGGGCCTTTTCAGTGGCAGCATCATGAATCTGAAACAACCTCTGCAGGGAGCCTTAGGAGGCAACTGAAGATGGTTTTATGTGTGATGGCCGTTGATTAGTTTCAGTTCTTATTGGTAGTTTTAAATTGTTTTTTTAAGGTATTTTACTGGGTTTTTTTGCTGTTTGCATTGTAAGTCACCTCCAGTTCCCGTAAGGCAGAAAGGCAACTAATAAATATTTTAAATAAATGATACATAAATTAGGTGCCCTGCTATATGATGGGGGCTTGAGCCACTTGGGTAGTTTAATGGATAATGAGAGAGGTCAGAGGTTCTGGCTTCTCTTGCGTGTGGTAAAGATAAAGTGCAATAAAGTTAAGGTACATAACGAACTAATTAAGGAGGCAGTGTGAAGATTTAAACATTCCCATGTCCTGGAAAAGTACACACCTTTGCAGCCAAAGAAGTGGCTTAGACAGATGGAAACAATGAATCTCTGTGCTTGGGGGAGTCAAGGCCTCGGAATGATAAACCAACTTCCAGCATGAAAATCTCTGATGCCTCAAATCACTGTGCCCTCCAAATCTTGTTATCCTGACCTAGATCCAAGTATGTAGACCAGGATGAATACCAGGCAGCTGTTGGGCACATACAGTCAGGTGTGCTTGCTTTATCAATAATTTCTAGGCATCGTCCTAGCGCCTCACGATTGAAAGCCCAGCACATTAAACCAGATCACATTTCAGCACCTCTTAGTCCCGGGCAGCACCTCTGAAATCACCCTTCCCGCAGAATACATTTCTCATCTGCCCAGACTACAGGCATTTCATTTGTGATTCCACAGGCAAGAAGGGAACTCACTGAGGACAGTTGCAGAAACCGTGGGCATTAAGGGAGCTAAGCAGGAAAGCATGATTGTCTCAGAGGCAGTAGAGGAGGCTAGGGGAATGACAACAAAGAAGAGACCTAATTTCTCAATAGTTTTGATTAAAGCAGTATCAGTGCAGTAAAGGGGATGAAAATTAGTTTCTAAAGGCTTGAGAGAAGAGTTGAGAACTGAAAAAGTAACAATATGCTCTAGGATTTTACAAGGAAACTGAACATAGAGTATAGGTCATTTGATGGATTTTGGTGAATGAAGGAAAGCAGTAGCATGATTGAACATGGTAAGGAAGGCCCCAGAGGAGAGGGCACTCAGAAGTCAGGAAAATCCGAGGAATACATGGAGGGGTGTGATGAGGGCAAAAAGAGAGTCCGCTGATTGAGAAGAGGGAACTGTCAGCTAGCTGCCATTGTGTCTGGTGTTACCTGCTTAACACATCTTTTGCCCTCCCCCCCCCCCCCCCCCCGGTTCCTTTTGCTTCTTTATGCTTACTCTGTACTTTGCGGAACTGGCCAAGGTCATGCAGCTGGTGGTGGGAGTCGGTGCTTCGCTCAGCTTGTTATGGGTATCTAGCCTGTGAACTGAACCTGTGTTGATTGTGTAGAACTGTTATGTTCCCATGAAATGGGCGCGCATTTGCAAGTTCTATTCCCGCCAGCGGGAACTGGGCTCATTGGCCCTAACCTGGTTCAAATCCCTTTATTATGTTACACATGTGTATTGGTAGTCATTCCTAACAATGTCCTTGTTCCTGTTTGAACCATCGCTTTGAAATAAACCTTACTTTGATCCAAATGTGGAGTTATTTCGAATGCCTGGGGATCCAACAGGAACCACCTTAGCTGTGGGTTTCTGGCACATAGCTGGCTCCAACCTGGTGAAGCTGGGGTGTGGTCAACAGCAAAGGGGGGGGGGGGCTGCATGTCACACCTACCTGATACAGAGCTTTAGATCACCACCTCTCCCCACCCAGGGGCCATGTGACTGGAAGAATGGAGACAGAGGCAACTTTCAACACAGAGTTTCCATTTTAATTACACTGGTTCAAATGCAGCCTGTTACATGCTATAGACCACATCTGCTCAGCAGACGTGGGGTTAAAGACAGATTGGTCCCTAACTAAGGGGCATACTCCCAACCCACCTTCCATTTCTTTGCATCTCTCCAAGTTGCACTTGCTTACCCCCCCCCCCCAGTTCACACATGCCCAAGGAAACAGAGCAGTCAATAAAGAAGGCTTCTGATAGAATCCCTCAATCTTTGGCTCATACAAATAATCAGTTCTGTCAGTGGAGAGAACTGACTACTTCACGTTGAAGAATTCTTCCATTTTAGTTGTGTCCAATACTAAAAACTCCACATTTCAAAAAGGTCCCATTACCTATGGGATCATTGCCTCAGTCACAAAAAGGGTATTTTTAAGCCATAAGGAGACATGGGGGCTAGTGGAAAGGGGGGGAAAGAAGGTTCCCTTTTTACCAAACAGCTTTTCCCTGGGCAGAATTAACCCCCTTATCCCTTCATAAACAAGACCATTGAGAGTGATTTCCTGAAGAGCCAAGGAGCACTCAGTTGCACCCCCTCATGAGTTTTATAGATCAGGATATTGCTGTCAAGCCATGTTTCTTTACCAGGATTTCAACAGTCTGGGTAAGCGCACTGTGGAAAGACAAATATAGAGAGAAGGGTGTGAGAACTGAGTAACCTTAGTTTCACACTGATATTATTTTTGAACACTGACAGTGCCAGTTTAGTAGTGCTAAATTCTTATATCAGTGCAAATCTGAACTCAGGTCTCCCAGTCCCAAGCCCATGCCAATGAAGCAAGCTAGAGGGAAGAGTGCAAGATTTGCGTCAGTTAAGATAGTGCGTCCCACACTACAAGTGAGAACAAACACAGTGGTTCATAATTAGTCATTTCAGAGGGCTCTCTTGGGCCCCCCAATATTCTGGAGATTGCAGGATTCCATCCTCTTCATTTGCAAGGCAAGGAGCCAGAAAGGAGTCCTTAAGGTCTTCAAAAGTCAATACAGGAGAAAAGGGCCACCCCAAAGATGAAGCAAAGAAAAAAAAATTCACTGGGAAAAATAACTGCACTATTTTTTTTTGATCTCTGCTCCAAAAGGCAATGCATGACCACAAGTTCTGGGAGGCCTTACCAGCCTGGACGAATGACCTTGAACTTGCCAGGGACAGAGATGTCAACCACTGTGGAGCCCAGACGGCACTCTGGCCTCTGTAGGTCCCCAATCGGGCCTCCATCTACCACCAGTGCTAGATGAGGCCAAAGCTCTTGGAATTCCTGGAAGGAAGAAGGGCAGAATCATTCAACGTACAGGTTGAGAAGGACAAAGAAATGACAAAAGAAACAGAAATATTAATTTGGAAGAGCATCCATCCAAAGCTACTGAATGACAAAAATAGTTTTATTGCAGCAAAGCAATTTTGCTGCAAGGGTTAAATGGGAACAGTTGCCCTTCTCAGTGGCTCACTATGGGACTGAAGAGAGATCCACACTGCACCTAGAGAGACAACATTTTGGGGAATTTTTGAAGCCATGTTTACCAAAAAAAGTTGAAACACATGCAATACTGACTTTATCAAACCTATATTTACTATACTGCTTTAACACAACATACTTCATATATAAAACTGAACTGTTTAGCCATTTCCTTGAGAATATAAGTTTTCCACGACCAAAATTATTAACAGTGGAGATAAACTGGGTGCATACTGCACATGTTTAATTTCTAACTAGTATGAAAAAACAGAATCTGAAAAACTAATTTCTTAGAAAAGGAAAATGAGTAATGGACAGAATTCCAGGCAAAATCAGTCACAATTAAACAATGGTCCTGGTTACACGGGCCGGAAAATGCGGGGGGGGGGGGGAAGGGGGGGAAGCGTTGCTGTTTGCCCCGGAGCAAAGTAATGTGCGGCAGCCCGATCACATGTCCCGTGGAGGTCCCATGGGTATGCCGTTAGGTGCCGATCACATGGCTATCCTGAAGCACGGCAAAGAAGCGGCGCGGCGCGATCACACTGGCAATCGCTAGGCGCCACTTCTGTGGCAAACAGGAATTTTTCCCCCTCATCACAGTGTGCACATGTGCCGGTGGGCATTTGTGCGCATCCTGTGGAGACTTAAAAAACCCCCCAAACATCCGGTTTGTGACGGGACATGGGCGGGCACCGGATGCCACAGGATTCCAGCAGAAACGCGATAAGACGCCCGCCCTTGCCCCGCGTTTTCCAGAAACTAGCACATCGTATGTACTAGTTTTTTACTCCGTATCTTCAGCAAGAAGCCACGGGTTAGCTACAGGTACACTACACTTCCCAGATGTTGCGGTGTGATCGCGCCCGGAAAATCCGCCTATCATGCTCCATGTGAATGGGGCCAATATGTGTTGTAAATATATCGTGTCTATAATACACACAGGAATTAATGTTCCTTAGTGCTGCATGTTGGTATAGTTCTTTAAAAAGGTAAAGATTCCCTTGCTCGAAAGCCAGTCGAATCCGACTCTAGGGTTGCGGTGCTCATCTCCGTTTCAAAGCCGAAGAGCCAGCGCTGTCCGAAGACGTTTCCGTGGTCATGTGGCCAGCATGACTAAACACCAAGGCGCACGGAATGCTGTTACCTTCCCACTGAAGTGGTACCTATTTATCTACTTGCAATTTCTTGCTTTCGAACTGCTAGGTTGGCAGGAGCTGGAACTAGAGACAGGAGCTCACCCCGTCTTGCGGCACCCGGGTCTTGAACTGCTGAACTACTGACCTTCCACAGCCTGCAGTTCAGCGTCTTAACCACTTGAGCCACCACAGTTCTTTACCCTACACATTAAGGAGAAGCTCTTCACTGATTCCAAAACCCCCCAAAACAAGTATGTTTGAGGTTTTTTAAATGTTCTCCTGAGAATTTCCCCTCTGTCTTCTCCAGGTCTTCTCTCTTTCTTTCCACCTTCAGCCCATACCTAGTAGTTCAGAGGGCCCTTACCGTGACTGACAAGCTGCTTGCCTGGGCACTGATGTTTGCACTTGTTAAGGCCAAGGGGGCGGCACACACCCTGGCCAGTTCCCTAACGAACCAGTGACTGGGGACGCGGACACCAACCAGCTGTGAAGGAAGAAGAAAGGCGCATTCACAGCCAAGACTGCCAAGAGCTTTCACAGCAATCACCTCCCACTGCCCCACCCCGGCAAGTGGGTAAACTGGCTTTGTGGTCCCAAATGTCAATTATCAGTTGGGTTGGCCAGATCTGAAAGGCAGACCCCACCACCACCCAGCAAAATGAGACTCACAGGCGTGAAGGGATTGAGATCTGGGTTGAGGGTCTGAGAGCGCTCTAGGACCAGCGTGACGGGCCCCGGCAAGAGATCATGAAGGAGCTGATCAGGCACAGCCACCTTACAGTATCTGCCAGGGAGAAAAGTAGGAAGGATGAAGGGGTCAGTCAGCAGCCAGACAATAAGAGGGGGAGGAAATGTTGGAAGCGATATCAACTTGCAGATTTGTCTTTGAGATCTCCCTAATTATGAGTGATGATCTCCAGTCTACAAGGATCAGTTTTTTTTTTGAAGGCAAGGGCAGCTTTAGAAGCAGGATTCCCAGACATGACATCCCTGATGAGCTCCTCCCCCTCCCAAAGCCTCCCAGGAGTTGGTAACCCCAGCTGCGGGAGGACGCCCGTCCCCACCTGTGCACCTGACCCACGTCGGCGAGGCAGATGGCCAGCGGCTTGGCGCCGTCGCGTCCCTTCAGCCGGTAGACGGCCCGCAGGGCTCGCGAGTCCTGCGCTAGGCAGGCAACGCCATAGACGGTGTCGGTGGGCACGGCCACCAGGCCCCCCTCGCGCAAGGCGACGACAGCGGAAGACAGGGCGCGCTCCCGGCCTGGCAGAGACAGAACGAGAGAGAGAGCAAGAGGGCGCCGGTCGGATGCCGATCCTCCGCCCCCCGCCGAAAGGGAGCAGGGAGCCCGCCCGCGTGTCTCTCACCAACCTTCCGCGCTCGGCCCGGCCAGCGGAAGAAGGGGAATGACGGCTGCTGCGGAGCCGCCCCGGGCGGCCCCTGCACCGCTCAGCGCACCTGCCACCGCCCGCAGACCCCGGCGCCTCACGCTGCCCAGCATACGAACACCTCTTCCGGTGCCGTAAACATACACTTCCGGCAGAACCAACAATAGGCACAGGCCTAGCGCGCTGCCTTCAGCATGCTCTGAGCAGGCGCAGAAAGAGCCCCCTCACTGCCAGCCGGGCGGTTTTGAGTTGCGCGCACTCGCTCGACCCACCAACCCCCGTTTAGCCAGAAATAACTTCCCCGAAGCTACCAGGTTTAAATAAGCGTTTAATTAGGATTCCATTCGTATTAATATTGCTTTCAATTAAAAAAAATTAATTTTCACTTCCTTGCAGGTATTGCAAAGTACAATATTAATGTTTTATACAAAATCGAGTCGTTTTAAGCAAACACTGTTATTTCACATTTTACATTCTTCAAAAATACAAATTCATGTTTACACTTGGGGTTGGGGGGGTTGGGAGAGACTCTTCCTTTGGAAGTACTGTACCTGTAACTAACATCTTCACATCACTCAATGCAAGGACATTTGTTCCCATGTTCAGAGTTAAATTAAGTTTGTTTAAACACAATACACACAACTCCTGAGAGAAGCTGACCTCAAATCATCTCCATTTCTAGTGTCTGTCTGGAGATGCAGGCAGCAGGAGACTAAATTCTGGGCCTCTTTGTCAGGGAGGGAGCCAGAGATGTGCTGGGTCTGCAGGTCACCTGTTCAGATCCAGGCTGGAAATGGGTGCAACCAAAGTCCCCTTGCAAGGTATCTGACAGGCCTGGGGGGGGTCCCCAGTCCCCCCTCTAGTGCGACAGCAATAAGGGGTCTTCTTCCCCAATTTTGCCCTCCATCTCACACTTCCAGGGTGGGGGATAACAGCTTGTCATCTCCCTGCACAGTGAGAACAGGCAAATTTCCATGACTGTCTTCTAAGGGCAAGGCAACCTCTCTCTCTTATATGCCCCAAGCTATGCAAAAGGGAAAGCCAAAATCCCCTTAAGGCACCGCATCAAGCCTTAGCCCCACTCTCCCAGCTTTTCTAGCCAGCGATGGAGAGAACAGAAGCTCCTCTTTCCCTGCATAAAAAGCTTCAGTATCTCAGTGGATGGGAAGAGACAACGGGGCATGGCAAAGAATGGAGCCTTTTCTGTTAATAGACAGCCCTGTCCTCCCATCTGAAGACCTCCCCTGGGGCTTTAGTGGGGAAGACTGAAGGGAGAAAATAGCAAAACAAAGGGGAGGGTAGAAATTTGAAAGCGTCTCCTGCATAGAAACCTTTCTTTTTTTTGGCCAGTGTGCACACCACTAAAATAGTTTCCACAAATGAGCACACATGGACCCATGTGTAACTATCCAGTTTGCTTGGCATTAGGCAATGCAGAACCAGAGCCCAAACCCTAGAAAGAAACAGCAGAACAAGCTGCAAAAGTTTAAAGGTTAGCCCTGTCCCCAACTACAGAGGATGCTTGTGAAAAATCTGGAGAGACCACTTGCAAAAGAGGATACCAAAAATGCCCATTAAACACCTGTGATCCACAGTTCTTCTTCCTAGCCCAATTAACCCAATCACCAAGAAGCTTTGGTGGTGGTGGTTGGGGGGGGGGGGGTTGCAAAGAAGAGGGAGCTGTTCAGTGAAATGGCTGGCATCTCCTCTATGTCTGTCAAATGAAACTCCTTTTGTTGGGTTCCTTTAGGTCCCTTACGGATCAACCTCTGGCATGTTTGTGAGAAGGCGCCAGAAGAGACTGCAAACTCTTTGAAGGATTTCGTCACTTTGGATGGAGAATCCCTTACAGTGAAATAAAGCCAGAATATGACAGAAGAGCAGAAGGTGCTACAAATCCAATAAAAGACAGCCTTCTTCCTTTCCCCTCTGGCCCCTTCCTCTCTGGGAGGCTTTTAAAGGAGGAAGGCAGATGTATCAAACTAGAGTCTGTATCTCAACGGTGGCCAGAGTCACCTCAGAAAATGCGAGTGACTCAAGTCTGATTCTATACAGTTGAATCTCCCCCCCCCCTTTTTTTTTTTTTGCATAGACTGGACATTTGCTTAAGAATGCATAAATCAGAAGGGGGCAGAGCACCCATCACTGAGCTGATTCCTACACCAATTCTATCCATCTCACACATCTGCAGTCACACAAACACCCGGAGTGCATGTGAATGCCGCTTCTAGATACACGTATTGCACGGAGGTTAAGTGCTCTTCTTTTTGCACAACCACATTAAAGTCAGACCGAAAAAATGGAGACAGGAGAGAAAAAAAATTTCTGAAAAATATTTACAAATGAAAATTGCAGCAGTCGGTTTTAAAGAGAACTAAAGTGCATTATATAGCCCAGCATGTCCGTGTAAATGGAGCAGCCCTAGCAAAGTAACTCTCCTTCTCTAGACTCCCATTAGCAGCTTCCAGCAAATGCAGCAGATTCCAAAAACATTCCCTTCAGTCCCCCAGCATGATGCTATTCTTGCCCTGGGTTCTTAGCACAACCAAATCACCCAGCCCAGGGCACCCAGCAGAGCAGCAAGGTCAGTCAGGTGGCAGCAGCATCCAGGCTCATTAGAGGGCCCCCAACAGCTGTTCCAAACACAGACAAAACCAACAAAAAGGTGGTGTCCTTGTGGAAAGCCCAATCCCTGACAGCCCAGCATGGGGGCCTCTCCCTGTGTCCAACCAAGAAGCCCTCCAGGCACACCGAGCCTCACCCACTCATGGGAAGGAGATGGCGATTCTCAAAGTGATGGGTTCAGTTCAGTTTAATAATAAATAAAATTAAAGGAGCAGAAGAGAGAATACCCCCCAAAAAGGAACCTTCTCAACAGCTGCTCTGCTTTCCACCGCTGAAGGGAACCAAGGACAGCAGCAGCAGCAATGCAGAGCCTGCTTGTGAATGTCTACTGCCATAAGCCTCTGACTAACTGCCAAAGGAGGCAGTATAGCTAGCAACTTTCTAGGTTGTACCAAGGGGGCAGCTGAAAGGTTGAACCCAGGTCTGCTGCAGTTGGAGGACCAAGGAGGCCTTTTGAGAAATCAACAGCAGATTGCAGCAAGGCCAGAGAAAAAGAGCTCCGCCTCTGTGCTGTGTTGTGTGGGACTCCAAGGCAAACAATACAGCACAACCATTTCCAGGCCAAGGACTGCCCTCTCTGCTCTCTACTGTGCTATAATCTAGTTTAAATTAGGTAATGCTTCGAGACAACTCTGTGCAACCCAGGCTGCCCCTTCCTACACTAAAAACTGGGCACTTTCACACATGCTGAATAATGCACATTCGATCCACTTTCAAAGCACTTTGCAACTGGATTTCACTGTGTGAAACAGCAAAACCCACTTGCAAATTATCGCTAAAGTGCATGAAAAGTCAAGTGAAAGTGCATTTTTCAGCATGTGTGAAAGCACCCTAGAGGGCACTTTCAATTTTCAATGCACTTTAGCAACTGTTGGCAAGTAGATTTTGCAATTTCACATTGTGAAAACTAGTTGCAAAGTGCACGTAAAGTGGATTGAAAGTGCATTATTTACAGTGTGTGAAAGCACTCCAAGAGCCAGAATCCACTCTTCTAGTGCAGACAATCTCTTCCCCTCCCCAAGGTTGTCTCAGATCTACCAAAATACTTAAGACCCTTCTTAATGGCTGGCTGTAATGAGGTTCACTGGAAACCACCCACTCCAGGCTGCTAGGGGTGGGGGTCACTAGCCTC
The DNA here is from genome assembly GCF_001447785.1 of Gekko japonicus. Taxonomy (NCBI): domain Eukaryota; kingdom Metazoa; phylum Chordata; class Lepidosauria; order Squamata; family Gekkonidae; genus Gekko; species Gekko japonicus. The sequence goes on along the minus strand of NW_015165833.1, from coordinate 241,863 downwards.
ATCTTTTCTACACCAGGGCAAATTCCAGAGAAAGCTTAAGTCTGCCCCCAGCTTCCTGGAGCAGTCGATGTTATTTGGCCCTCAGTAGACAAGAAACTGCCCAATAGCCACCTTCTGTCAAACTATTCTGCATGCAAAATGAAGTGCCTAGAAGAGAAAAGGACTAGCCACAAACCCAGACGCAGTTGGGCAGAGCCCTCAAAACAGCACCTACTTCCTAATTAGTGACTGGATATTCGAATGCTAGAAAAGGAGAGGATGCTTCCCAGAGCACTACAGGCTTTGGTGTGAAGGGAATCTGTGTTACAATTTTACCCTGAGTAAAGTTAGAAGGAAAGGTGGATGCAATTTCCATAGCAGCATGCGGAGGGCAGAACTGAGCAGGCATGGAACTGCCTGACAGCCTAGAGGAAGCAAGTGGGAAGCTGTCAATACCTACTCCTCCCTGGAGAGAGACTGGCATTCACTTGCCCAAGGGCTGGGCAGCATCGTCTAAGAGGGCTTTTCCCCAACTGGCTGGGCAATTCCTATGTGGCAAGAGCAACATCTACCTGTAGGACAGATAGGCTTCCACAGTCAAAGCTGCACACCTACAGAAAGAAACCTGCCAAGCGCCTATGGCTGTGTTTGCTACACTGCAAAGCGACTGTGCTTGGGCAAGTGGTTCTGGTAAAGCTGAAACAGTGCAAATGAGCCACCAATGTCTGTGTAAACACCCAGGCCGCTGCTCCTGAGAGTGGCACTCAACTACCAAGCAGGAAAGAGAGAGAGAGAAAGAGAGAGTGAGTCTGAAGACCTGGCTGCCTCTACAGAGTGTTTTACTCCAGTGCAAACTCTGAGGAGATGTGCCTCGCTTAGACTTCTAGATCTTCCAAGCAGGGAGGAAAACTCCTTTGGGAAGGAGTGTGAGCTCGCTTCCTCCCTGGCCCTGAAAGTTGGTGACACCATCTTGAAAAGTGCAGTTGCCTCTCGAATGGAAGCCCGTCTCGCCGTTCCCCTCACCCCCCCCATAATAGTGCACACTCTGCTGAAGACTGTAACAAGGACTTCGACCTGCTGCCCGCACCATTCCCCAGCCTCCACCAAGCTATGTGCAAATAGGCAGCGCCAGCCCAAACAGTCCTTTCCACACGACTCCGATTCCCCCGTTCATTCACAGGGAGCTGAAGGGGGCACGACAGAGATAGTGGCCCAGCGGTTCCGACGCATCTTTGCCTTTTTCCTCCAGACAGGCCTCTTCTCCTAAGAACAGGACTCAATGGCCAGGGAGCACAGCAGGCTCTTGCTGAACCTTCTCCTCGGGATCAGGAGGGCGTCACTTGGGGAAGCTGCTGCCAAGGGCGAGCTCTTCCTCCCCCTGCAGCAGGGCTTCAATGGGGATCAGTGGGGAGGAGGCCTCCTGGCTCTGGAGGGAGAGGAAGTCGGAAACATCCATGGCACTTAGGGACTGGGTCTGCGAGTCTGATGGCTTCCCCGCCAGAGAGTTTTGCTCGCAGGAAGGAGGCAACGTGGAAGAGAGGGCAGCAGTGGAGGGGGCGGCAGCAGCAGCCACGGGGAAGGGCTGAGGTCCTGGCGCAGGAGGCTCCCCTGAAGGTTTGGAGTCAGATGGGGAACAGTTCTTCCTGCTGCTGCTGGCTTTCTCCTTGCTCATGTCCCGGCAGGCACACTGGCACTGGCAGGCTTCCTCTTGCTTGATGATGATCACGGGTACGCTCAGGCCGATTTGCTGCATGGAGCTCCCTGGAGACAAACACCAGGCAGGTCAGTACAAAGGCCAGCACAGGGCTGTGGGGATTCCCTAAAGCATTCTGCTTCTGCTCCTCATGTGGCAGCAACGTTTTGGACAAACTCAGTAGCAAAGAAGCCTCCAGCAGCCTCTTTTGACACCCACATCCCTGCCACCCACCCGCACACAACAGGATGTGTCTTCTCCTGCCCGCCTCCCTACCCCAGTATGCCTGATGGCAAGGGGAGAGCCAGGATTCTGCTGATGCAGAACATAGCCCTGGAAGTGGATAATTGATCAGGCAGCAGCAAGAGGCAGGTAGCCAAGCACCACAGCGTGGGTGCAGAGGTAGGAGTGTTGGCCCACAATCTGGGAGACCCAGATCCGAATCCTATGCTCTGCCACGGAGGCTTGCTGGGTGGCCCTTTGGGCCAGTCACATACACGCTCAGCCTAACATATCTCACGGGGTTGTGATGATGAAACGGAGGAGAGGAAAACAATTTAAGATGCTTTGTGTCTCCCACTGGGGACAAAGGTGGGGTAGAAATGAAGCATGTAGATAAAAGCCGAGGGGTTACACTGGACCCAGGGCATTACTGCTGGAGAAGCAAATTGTGACAGCTGTAAGAAATGCTTTCTTCCAACTTCATTCAGCCCAGAAGCTAGCCCTCTATCTTGCCTTGGCTGATCTGCCCACCTGGATCCATGACACGGTTAACACTGAGACTGGACTACTGTAACGCACTTTACATGGGCCTGCCCTTGAATTCAAGTAAGAAACTGCTGTTGGAGACTGCTGCTGTTACAGAATGCTGCAGCTGCACTATTATCAGGAGCTAGGTGGAGCATGTGTATTACTTTCATTCTGCAGTCACTCCACTAGCTGCCCATCAGTTACCAGGTTCAATTTAACAAAGTTTGAGTCAAGCAGCACCTTTGAAACCAACAGTTTTATTCAGAGTGTAAGCTTTCGTGTGCAAAATACACTTCTTCAGACAAAAAACAAACCTTTTTTGTCTGAAGAAGTGTGTTTTGCACATGAAAGCTTATACTTCGACTAAAACTTTGTTGGTTTCAAAGATGCCGCTTGACTCAGCCTTTGTTCTGCTGCTTCTGACCAACACTGCCACCCACATGAATCCAGGTTCAATCTAAGGTACTGATAATCACAAGCAAAACTGTTCATGGCCTTGGACTCTCCTATTTGTCGGACCACCTCTCCTCCTATACTCCTTCACAACAGCTTCACTCATCTGATAAGGGCCTTCCACAGGTGCCACCCTGCAAACGGGCAAGACCGGCAATTGCCTGTACACACGCATCTGCTATTGTGACCTTGTGGAATGGCCTGTCTGAGGAGGTCAGGAAGGCTTCCCAGCCTCCCGGCATTCTGCAAACTATGCAAAACTGAATTATTCAGGAGGGCATTTCAATACATAAAATAAGGCTATACTGTAAGAA